>NW_010424985.1:25768-32494 GCF_000710305.1 Buceros rhinoceros silvestris | reverse complement strand
TAACCGTGCTTCCCTTCTCATCACACAGCACACGGTGAAGATGTGCCACCAGGACCATACTTCTGAGGAAAATGAGGAAGCACCACATCTCCTGTTGATGGTGAGGAGGGTGCTACTGCTAAGGGGATCAAGGACAGCACAACGTGCACACTGCCCGGTGGGAAGTGGCATATTTGTGTCACAGCTGAAAGCCAGCGTAGCAGGTTTCCATGGAAAAGCACTTCAAGTCTCAACTACATTCCCTAGTTTCTTCAGTAAGGGCAGACACAAAGCAGCAGGGAAATGTTTCCAGCAGTTCCCATTACCCGTGAGTCAGGCTCCGCTGGGGTTAGAACTGTGCAAACACCCAAGTGAGTCGTCGAGTGACTTTCACAGGAAATTTTTAACAAAACAGCTTTTGCGATGGAAGTAACACGGTATAGAGCAAGCAAAAAGTCCATTCCAGGAACTACTGGAGAGAGTCCAGCAGAGGCTACGAAGATGCTGAGGGGACTGGAGTACCTCTCTGACAAGGACAGCTGAGAGAGCTGGGTCTGTTCAGCCTGGAGAAAAGAAGGCTGAGAGGGAATCTCATCCATGCTGCTCAATAGCTAAAGGGCAGGATGTCAGGAGGATGAGGCCAGACTCTTCTCAGTGGTGCCCAGCAACAGGACAAGGGATAATGGGAAGTTCCACCCAAACATGAGGAAAAACTTCTTTGCTGTGAGGGTGAGGGAGCGCTGGCCCAGGCTGCCCAGAGATGTTGCAGAGTCTCCTGCTCTGGAGAGATTCCAAACCCACCTGGATGCCATCCTGGGCACCCTGCTCTGGGTGACCCTGCTCTAGCAGAGGGGTTGGACTGGATGATCTCCAGAGGTCCCTTCCAAACCCTACCAGTCTGTGACTCTGTGATCATTCCACACCACGTCTCACACTAAAAGAAACAGCCTGTTTTTCTCCAGACCGGTGCAGTTGTTTCCAAACAGTGCTTGAGAGGTGTGCGTGAGCAGCACCTGGCTCTAGCAGGTCAGTTTCTGCTAAACCAACATGAATTGGATCTAGAAGGAAAACACAACTCATTGTGACTAGGCAAGTCTTACCCTGCACATAAGGCATCACGTATTGCAACTTCCTTGAAGTCTTTCCAGGTTGTCAGGTGGCATAAAACACCTGGCCAAAACCCATCAGGCAATGCTGTAATGGCTTCACACTCCTTCCACTGGGGGCTACTGAGCTAAACCACCACCACCTGCTGATGTGTCTTCACTGCTACCCCACTGGGCTGAATGAGAGCAAACGCGAAGCCCAAGAGCCTCATGACTCCCACCACCAGGAAAAAAAGAGGGAATGGATTCACTCCCAAAACTTGGGTGGAGGCAGAGGATTTGCGATCACATGGTGCATGCACCAAAAAGCGCAAATCTGTGAAAGGCTTCAACTGCAGGCGAGCAGGAAACGGAGCCAAGATCGCCACAAAAGCTGCTCATTCTTTTTGCTTTATGAATTGTATAAGGCTAGCTGCTTGGGAGGAGGATAAAAGAAGCCGCCACTCTCACTTCATTTGGGTCACCTCTGCCAACACACGGGCAGGTTTCCCTGCTACATAACTCAGTTACTTATAAAATCTCTGGGCACTTTCATCATTACCAACCACAACATCCTGCGGAACAGCAGATAATCATTAATGATTTATACAGCCTGTGGAAAGAGGCATAGAGAGACTACAAGCCCTGGACTCTTTTCTGCTCCTTTCTGCTGTCACAAAGTTATGCGAATCAACTGGGATTTTCCCGGACTCAACAGACAGAAATAGACGCTGTCAGGAGGCTATCGACCTTCTCTGAGGATGGTGCCCGTCTTTCCACCACCTGCAAAGAGCCTTGGTTACCAGTCGAGACTAGATACGTAACTTCTGGAAGTCACTGCGGGGCTCAGCGCTGTTGAGGTGCTATGAACTGGGCAGCTTGTATTTGCAGTGGTTCTGTAGGATGCTCACTTGGACAGCTGAAAAGGCAGATGTCCGGCAAGTCTAATAATAAACAGAGATTACCAGTTCCAGCTCAAGCCTAAAAAGAGAACTTAGAAATGCTAATCCATATGAAACAGTAAATGCCCTTATCTTTGCCAATGTTTTAATCTGAGTTAGCGAAGCCAAGCTAAAAAGACCTCTCAGCAGTCACTGAAAGATGCTCACTCTAAGTGGAAACCAGGAAAAAGGCATCTGGTGTAGGCTACTGCATGCCTTGCCTCTCTGGCTGGCGACAGCTCAAGAGGAAGTCTGAAGGGTGGATCAGACAGAGTGTGCAACAGGGATTTCATTAATTGGGGAGACGACGTACTGGCAGAGCAAGCTGAAGGCAACGACAGCACTGCAGGCAGCAGCTCTCCTCTGCAGCATCCCCGCATCTGACTGATCGTCCATGGGCAGCTGCTGCAGAAATCAAAGCGCTGCTGAAATGACAACTCTATTAAAGGGGCAGATGGCCCTATGAACAAATGTTTCACCAAGGACTGGGTAGATATCAAACTCATTTCTCAACGACTCAGCAATGACAGCTGATGTCCCAAGAGATTAAATTTCAGAGTGTTACTGTACTACGTAGCCAGGGGCCAGGAATATTCTTCTATATGACCCAACTTAAAAATACAATGAAGTCGGTCCAAACACAAGTCTATCAGTATGGTTAGAATCCGTGGTAGCAGCTTTTATGACAGTCATGGTTGAAATGTGCCGTTTTGGGAAGGCAGCCAAACTGCTTACACACGGAGCGCAGCTGCACCGTAAAGCTACTGCACTTTTTGGAGGGATTATCATTCACAATGGAGCGGGAAAAGGCAGAAAAATGAATGAAAGAGGTGCCAAAGCAGACCATATTTATCCTAGAAAACGTGCTGCTCTTTTTAAAACACTAGAAATCAGATTCATAAGACAAAGTTTACTGGACAAAACATTGACTGTAAATTAGTTCAGTTACCTTGACAGAAGTCAAGCTATCAATTCTGCACACAAAGCAGAAATTGCTGCAGCCTGTCCATGCTTATAAGCCTTTATAAAGTACTGACACACTGGCAAAATACAACGAGGCTTAAAAAACACCCTTACATATATACGTGCATATGTACATACACACCTCAGCGTCACAGCCAACGCCGCCGCTTGTACCATGAACACGCCCTGCAAATTCACACGGTCATTCTCAGCAGTGCTACGGCTGGAAACGCTCGCAGGGTTGTGACCATGTGTTAAATCATTTTGTTCACAAAGCATGAGGTAGTGCTATGTTATTTCGACCCGCCCTATCTCTGTTTTTCTGTAACCTGACTTTCATATTTACAGTATGAAATATCACATGTATTACAACCTGCTGTCAATATTTTAGTATTTTCACAAACGTATTTCCATCTCTCTGCCCAAACTGGCAGTTGTCATGGCTCCTGTGCCCAGCGAATTCTGCAGGGCTTTGGTTCCATCTTCAATCTCCACGAAGCCCACAGTCCTCTCAAGCAATGGGGGCATTTCTGGTTTCTGCGTTTAAAGAAGGACAAAGTGGACACAGAAAAGGTACAAAGACAGTATTAAGGGGACAAAGGAGCTGCATTACCAAGAAAGACTGAATAGTCCAGGGGTCTTCAGCTTAAAAAGTAAAAGTCTGATGGGGGATATGATCAAGATTTACAAAATTATGAAGGCTGCGGATAAGGTACTCAGAACTGTTTTTCACTAAATTCAGTATCATTAGATGTGAGAGGCATTCACTGAAACTAGCGGGAAATCGTTTAAAATTAATAAAAGGAGGTACATTTCTGCTGAGATGGCAGGGAGCTTCTCGAATGTGTTGCCACAGTGATGACCTGTAACAGCTGCCACAGGCAGACAGTATCAGCAGGTTCAGAAAGGGATCAGACAAATCCGAGGACAATGGGTCCATAAACAAACAGCACAGGGAACATGCAAGGATGCTCCTGCTGACACCCCGATACAAGAGCGGTGGATGACTGCAGACGGGGGCCGGGCTCCTGTGCTCCCCTGATCAGCACGTCCTTTGGGCACTGTTGGAGGAGAATCCAGAGCCAGATATTACCGCTGTTGTGACCCCATGGGCGTTTATCTTATCTTTTTATGCCTGATTGCTAGTTTGGGGCACTTAATTTGGGATTCATTTTCACACTGTCCGATACCTCACTTGCAGCTGTGGGTGCTCCAAAGTCTCCAGCAATGAGCATCCGAAAAAAGGCAGCAGCCAATATCCATGAAGGCTCCTGAAAAGGAGGGCTGTGAACATTTCACCCCTTTACCCTGTCCCAGGGGAATTAACGCCCCGGCAGACAAGCACTCTTTTACACAACCATGTATTTGTAGTTACTCCACTTTCACAGCACTAACAATCAGGGTAAACTCCCTTCATGGACCCTGTGACAGGCTGATGCCCCTCCCTCTTCAAATCTGCGTTTACACTGAGAATCCCCAGCTCACCCGCTTCTCCAAAGCTTGCTTGTATTGTTCTACGCAGAGATCAGCTTGTAATGCAGCAGCCTGACGAAAGTTCAGCGCTACCCTTGAGCGGTCCACATGACAGCCTGGCTTCACGGGAACACATGTTCTCCGTGGCGCAGCAAGCGGCAGCATCAGGGTGACGTCAGAAACTTTAATTACAAGCATGCCTGCCAGGCCTAGAGCTCATGCTCTGAACAATAAGAGCAGAAGGACTTTGAGAAGGGACTTCAACAGAAGTCAGAGGACATGGAGGAGTAGTTCCCTTGCCAACTCCATCACTGTTGTTCTACTGTAACAATTATCTGGCATGCAAAGCACTGTATGATGAACATAGCATTTTCCAGCCTATAAAGGAGCTGCTTTATATGTAGTGGTCATCTAGTGATGACTGAAGAATTTAGTTTGGCTCTTCTCAGTCTTATTTTAGCTGTTTTTCACCAGCATCTAATCTTCTGGCACTCTGTTGGGGCACAGAAATAGGTCAGCAGGAGGCCAATTGAGTGCTAAGATCAAGTCAAGTGAACTTTGGCTTAAATATTAGGGAAAAAAACCAAACCACCCACGAAGTTTACTTCTTGTTTTCTGTTGATGTACTGCTAGATCTTAAAACTTCAGCTCCACATGTCATTTGGGCATATGAACATTCACGTGGAGCTGATTGTTCATGATGACACACTTTACCGTTAAATCCAGTAAGATGCCAAGCCTCAAAGAACAAGGCAGACTTCTGAGTCACCACTGAGAAGAGTGTGACCTACAAAACTTGAAATCTGTGATTCATCCTAGTTTGGGCATCTTAAACCTCCACGGATTACTGGCTTGTCTGTCTCTTCGTGTGCTACAGCAAGAACGAATAAAGAAACATCTCGTCGTTGTTGGGAATAGAGGTTATTTACAATGGAGTTGGCAGCCTTGGGCTGTTGTATGGGAACATTCCCAGACCCAGAACAGGTCCTACCTTGAAGTTAGGAAATTTGTAGCTTGCTACATAGCTAAAGTACCCCTCAGCCGGCTCAAATCCACTTGCAAAGCTAGTAAGATTTTTTCAAGAGCAACTGAGGTTTAAAGAAGTTTGCCTCTTGCAGCACCCAAACCAAGGCCACGTCCCATTAACTGTCTCCTTGGTCACAGCTTCCCTGGTATCACTCCGGCAAAGACAACACGAACGAGGCCACTCCCTTCCTGAGCAAGTTAAAATACGTAACACCTTTCGTAGGTAGCTTAGGCTCACCAATCCCCTTGGACACCGAGGAAATACCAGTGACTTCCTTGGGATTACTCCTGATTTACACTGAAGAGACAAGGCCTTACTAGCTGTCATTAAGAAAATTAGCCAAATATTACAAGACAATAAAGTTAAAAAAGGGGACAGGGGATATGTTTACAGTTACAAGCTTTTTTACTTTGCTCTAGGTAAAGAAACATCAGGGCTTCCAGCATAAACCTGCAGAATACATCCAGAACTATCCAAACTACGTTCGCAGCAAACAGTTGCTCTTCAGTTAGCTTTGTCCTACCTAGGAAGCAATGCAGATCAGCAAAGAGACCCCACACTGCCTCTCCTACAGTTACAACTGCTGTAGCCTTCTCTACTACCACACCTGCACCCTTCTGGGCAGGCTCCATCCCCTTGCTCGGTGAAAGCCTAACAGGGCGTCACGCAGCCATCTCCACGCAGGCTTCTCGCAGCTGGAGAAGTCATAGCAGGCTTCATCGCAGGTAGCAATGAGGGTACAAAAACCCGAGATGCCCGGGCTACCTATCCAGTACCTGCTACCCTGGGCTGAATGAAGCCCACCGATAACTCCACTGACGTTGTCACCTGCACTGACTATATTAGGGCTAGCACGACGCACCCACCAGCCACACAGCGCGACAGAAATGTGACGAAAGACGGGGAGCCGTCGGAGGAAGGAGCCGCTTTCTTGCTCCATGTGTACAGGCTGAGCTCACACCGGGCTCCCACATGCTAGCACAGTGCAAGAATAATAGTTGCCAACCCAAAAACACCAGCCAAAGGCAAGTCTTTTAACTTGTTTTTTCCAACTTGACTCAATTCCAAGGAGTCGTGCCCCTTCTGTAACAGGACAAGACCCTTCTCCTTCCATTCAGAGCGCTGTCGGGGTGTACAGAGAGCCACCACCCTCTCACACCATGTTAAGGTTGTCACCAGCCACTCTTCCCCTATCACAGCTCCCCAAGTCACTCATTTCTGTTCCCAGAATACATCCTCCAGACAGAATCAGAAGTGG
>NW_010424985.1:12531-25675 GCF_000710305.1 Buceros rhinoceros silvestris | reverse complement strand
TTTACATCGCAGCAGGAAACCCGCCTCCTTCCAGGCACTGCTGGCTCGATTCCTTTTGTTTAAACAAAAGATTTTCCCCAAAAGCTGCATGGAGAAAGGGGCTCTTTAGCTGTTTTGTTCTGTGGTTTGCCCGCAGAAGACTCTTGCTGGAAGCACGCAGGGCTCCTGCTGAGGCTACCCGGGTTGGGAACACAGGCAGAAGGCATCTCCTGATGATTTAGCACGTACTGTCTGCGTGGATATGAGGTGATAAGTACTTCAGTTCTGCTTTGCTTCGCACTCTTCAGAATGCGTTGCCCCAAAAACGCTCTAATGATAAAACTACACCACAAGAACAGCAGGAAAGTTTCCTGCTGTTTCGTTCCTCCAGCATCAGAATATGTGTTTCTGTGCTAAAATTAAACTGATTTTATTTAACTTACAATTTCCTCCTGGCCTGTCCCTGTGCCAAATAAGGCCATAGGCTCTCGGAGAAAGCAATATGGTTTTTATTATTTTTATTTATTTTACACACTTCAAATACAGTTGTTTCAGCCTTGAAAGGAGCCTGTGGATGCCACAGGAAAATAAGCAACACACTTGTTTAGCTCACTGACCTGAATCTGGCCTGGTCTGTGGCAAATCTCCCTGCTGCTTCCAGCCAGGAAAGGCAAGAGACTGAATGCCACCCCGGGCTAAAACGCTTTACAAAAGATACCATAATCCAGGGCTGACCACAGCATATGCTTCTACATCCTGCCAGTCCCTGCATCTGCAAAAGCTTCCCAAGAACAATGCGAGTCCTCAGTATTCGTGTTCCCTGAGCTCACGCCAGACGCTGTCTCCTTCCACGAGCGATGCCTTGGAAGCTGAGGTGGTACATACCCGGGGAATGCCACACGTTGGGATAAAAAAGCCGTAAGTGCCGCCTGATTTAGCTTAAGGAGATAGAAGAAACAACCACCAACCTCCCCCAAACCCTTCTGGACACAACCAGGCATCACTGTAAAGCAGCCAGATGGTCACAGCGCTACCTGGGGCAGGGCACCGGCAAGGAAACAATAAAAACTGATTCTCTGCGAGACACAGCCGAACACAACATCACCGCTGAATTTACGCTGCAGATCACTTCCCCGGTCAGCTACCACAGCAGACTGCTCTTGGCGGTTCACAAGCAGCTTTTCCAGTCTCCCTGCGTCTGCAGCGCTAGGCTGATGCTTCACACACACAGATCTTTTCAGGCAGCGCAGACCGGTTACTGCTAGAAGGAGGGTAACTTGAAGGCGGAGGAGGAGGAGGAGGACATTTTCCCTTCAGCATCTAGGGATCACACAAATACTGGTAAGGCCTCTGTGAGCACAAACTGCAGGCAAAGTCTCTTTCGTGTTTACTTTTCCCCAATTTGTTTCCTGCTGGATTTCAGAAAGAAGAAATCACTATGCCCGCTAACAACTCTACAGTCTTTTTGTTCCAGGCAAAGAATAAATTAGTTTTACTGTTGCCAGATTCTGGTTTGGAAAATTACCACTTAGGAGCCCACGGACTTCCCCGTAATGACGGCAAGCGTACAATTCCCTCCCCGGCTCAGCTAGCAGGGGCAGCACGGCTTTGTGCTGCTCGACAAGCAGCACCTTCCAGCACTGCAAAGCCAGCAATTCGGAAATTGGTGAATGAGCTCCCGCTGACCGCGGAGAAAAAACGTAATCAGAGATCAGAAATGCCCTCATAAATCAAAACGGATGGTTTATAAAATAGGTATTTGCCAGATCTGAGTGAATTTTGAGAATGCAGTTCACCAAGGTGTAAATTGTAACTGCTGGATGCATTCGGATCTTGCTGGAAAGACTGAAGTATCACCTGGCAGTTGTTTTTTCCCAGAAATAGTTTTCCTTACATCTACAAGCTAAGGTGCAAAACTGCAGAAGGAGCCTTCCATTTCTGGATATGCAGAATATCTGACCATATCCCTGGAAGAGTACAACCCTCTGGTATGAGAAAAACCTCAGAGTGCGGTTTTCTCCAATTCTTTGGATTAGCAGTTTGGATTTGGTGGTATATCCCACCTTGCCCAGTTTGCTATCCCAAACGCTGCCCATCCCAGCACCCAGGCAGCTGAGGCCTCTGCCTTCATTTGGAGTCTGCTGCCCGAGGGGACTGCAAAGCATGCTGCTCCTTTTCAGGACTACAGAGATGTAATTTTTCTCCCAAAAAATTTTCTTCTTGAACACTTCTTTGGGGCTTTTTTTAAAGGAAGATTTATTCTCTCAAAGATCAAAGGAGAAGAATTAAGGTAGAAGACAGAAGAATTAAGACAGGGGAACGAGCAATTACAACCATGGAAGGGTTAGGTTAGGAAAATTGCTCACTGATGTGACCCTTCATTAGCTCTTTTGACCTAACAAATGCAATTGACTTCTGTATGGGGCCCAAACACCTCATCATTTCTTACTTTCTTCTATCTATAACACCATTTACTCCTACCTGATGCCTTCTTCAAAAATGAGTGGGAAGCTGGAATGCTGAAGTCACCATTCTCAGGAGCGGCCACTGATTCTGGATGATTCTGAATGTGAGAAGCTACCACGAAAGCCTCCAGCGCAGCTGCTTCAGGAGTATGGAATAATGAAATTATTGCACATGTTCAGCAAACGCTGAAATCAGGCATAAAGGATCCCTCTTCTCCCTTATTATTCCCTTCAAAAGCAAACGCTACCTCCAGCAGAGCTGAGCTTGTAACAGTGGAAGTTACCGGAAATGGCAGGAAGTTGCCTGCGGACTTCTGCAACTTCCTTCAGGTAGAAGGTACCCAGGTGTCCCAGTGACGGGCAGCATTTTCTAAGTCTAAGGATTAACAGAGAGAATCATCTGTGCAAGGTCAGTCCATACGTAACGGAACTACTGACCTCCAAACTCAGGCTTGAACTTGAAGACCGTGCCTCCCTTTTCACTAATTTCAGCGGAGCCATCCTGTGGCACTGTCAGTGATGGATGATACAGCATCTCTTCTCCAATTCTCCAAGGTCTTAAATGACTCAACCGCTTTAGTTTATATGCGCAGAGACACTTTCTATGACTATATTTAGTTTTGGAGAGGGTCTGGAAAAGTGATATCACCTCTGGAATGAGGAAGTGTTTAGTCCCGACTGGAAACACATGATGATGATGTAAAGGCACTATTTGGAGAGCTCTATTTATATGGTTGTTTCCTGAATCTTAACATGACTCAGAGAATCTCAGGACGTAACGTGGTGCCACCACTGTAGTCTGCAGGAATCACCTCCAAAGTTTCACAAAAACTTGGCTAACGGCAAGTTACTACGGCACCGCAAAGCAAGGCTGAGCAATGATGCTGAAATTCAATGACTTGACTAGTTTGTTACCAGTGGGTTTAAAACTGCATTATTAACGGCAGACAGTGGCAGAATTACATGGGAAATAGACAACTGCAGCGTAACAACTATGCAAAGGCAGTTAGTGCAGAGTGGAATTTAATTTCACTAACTACTCCTTGTTGCAATTATTCTGCTTTCACGGATCAGTAACTGCTTTCCCAAAGCCAAGTGCTCCTGCTTCTTGACCAGTCAGGAATTTACGTGAAAATCAGTTGTTTAGAAGTCCGTTCTGTAAGGTTTACAAAGGCAGAGGAGAGCCAGCTGCCAAATGGGTTCCCAGGAGCAAATCTTGTGAACTCAGTCTGAATGTTTTAACGGACCACAAGCCTTTTTGCTCAGACAATAACATGTCTCCAGTAAAGAGAACAGCATTTAACCACTTCCCTTTCTTGTTACCTTTAAAAAATAAAAATAAACTGAAACACAACTCTCTCTACTCTGAGAGAAAACAGCCAGAAGCCCTGTGACTGTGACCAGTCTGTCTGATGTGGCAGGCTGAGGAGGAACATGGCAAAGGTTATTAGAAAGGGGAAGGAAAACAAGAATCAAAACGTCACACCAATGAGCGCCAGCGTTAGAAACAGCAGTAAGGTAACCTGGCATTAGCATTCCTAATTTGGTATTAATACACCGAACGGATCCTGATCGCTGTTGCAAAGCTAAGGCAAGGTCCAACAGCAAATACAGGATCATCTCAGATGAGAGGTTCCTGGTGCAAATCATCACCTAACTCTGATACGCTGTGAGCATCTCTAAACATGATCCGCTGTTTCTGGGACTCACCCACACCCGTCTTTAACAGCCGGATTATATGACACACTCTACTGGCCTGTGTACCCACAGAGGGAGCGAGCAGAGCGCAAAGCGCTATCCCACCAAAACAGCAGCAGCTTTACACCTGTTTTGCACAAAACAGACAGGCAGAACAGTGAATTAAGCCGTATTTATAGGTTGTATTTGACTAACAGATTATTCACTTCCTGGAAAGTTTAATGACATCACAGGGTAATGAATCAGCGCTACACTGCTCAGTTCTTAAAGGCAGAAATTCCTGTTGATTACAGCAGCAGGCACGATGCTTAAATACAAGGCAGCAGAAAACAGAGGGGAAAAGAGGCTCAGAAAGAAAGGGATCATAGCAATTATTTCCTCGACATTGGTTTGTGGGGGTGTTTTTATCCCTGCAGTCATTCCAGCAGAAGGTGGATTTGCTTCCAATAAGGAGAATAAAAGGTAGGGTAATCCCACCACAGATCCCTCTGAAAATTGTTAAAACTTCAGGACAAATGGGAAATAGGGACCAACTACCAAAAAGTCTCCAGTGAGGAGTCCTCAGCAATCACACACACTTAACTGAGCCACATGGCCCTGGGTTCTGCATGGGCACCACGAACATCAAGGGTTCATGTCCCTCACAGTCCCCAGCCGCCAAGAAAAACCCAAGGTAAGTCTTGCTGCTGCACCCTGCTCAGTGTCCCACACGAAGACACAGCACCACAACCACCTGCAGGCGGTACTACAGACACCACCAGCACCCTGTCTTAGATTGAAAAGCGAAACAGAGCCAAGCCTGGGCTTTAACTGGACGTCAGCTAATTGCAAATCATTTTTCAAAACATCTGCTTAGTTACTTCTATGGCTTTTACACTAAAACGGCATTTCCGTAGCGAAGGTCTATCAGTATAATCGTTCACTGTCTTACACTGTGAAAAAGATCCAAATGTTTCGGTTTTCAGCTGAAGAAAATAGTTTTCCTTGCTCCTGCTCCCCTTTCTTATCCTTTCACATTTAGGCAAACAAAAACTTCAGCTAGTTGCAAGACATCTGCAGCGTAATCAGAACCAAAAGTGCCCTATTAGCAACAGTTTGGTTGCTGAATCCCCTCCCCAAAATATTTACTTTAGGCGGCCAGGAAAAAAAAACCAACACCGCAATTTTTGTTACTGTTGAGGTCTTCCACAGAATGAAAAAACAAACATTGTGTTCTTCCACAACTGAGCTGCAGTGCTGGCACTGAGCAGCTAATCATCATATAAGGTTATTGCCTCGTTACTGTCGCACACAGTGTTAATTCAATTGTTTGCAAGATTAGAATGCTAATACAGCTGCTGATTGCTTATATTCCTTACTACACAAACACTGTAACAGTATTAATCATGCAGCATCCAGCATCACTAATGTGACCTTACAATACTACAACAGCATTAATACAACTGCTCAGGTTGTCTCTCAGGACATGCAAAAGCCACAATTTCTACGACTCTGCCCACACCCGATTTCTCCCGCTTTACTCATGCCCTTCTTAACACTCCCTCCCTCATTCTGCGGTCCTCTTACAATACCCTGATCAGCTTTTCTTCCTCCTCTGCCCCTTATCTCTGGGTAATTTTATCAGCGGTTTCAACTGTACGTGAACTGATGACACACAGATGCACAAGACTATTTCCGGGCTTCTGACTTTCAGCACTTGGTAAATTCTTGGCCCGTCTTTTGGACGGCACATCCATAGCACCTATGCAACACAGTAAAACGGAACATTCGGCTTCCCATCAAGTTTCACCTCCTCTTTTTCCTCCAGACCAGAAACATGGCTCTTTGCAGTTTCACCTGAAAAGGGTCAAGCTAAAGAGAGAAATGGGTCTGTTGTTCCCACAGAGAGCTACCACCTGCGAGTAGAGTAGTAAGAGAAAACGCGCTTTGAATTCACAACTTCCTTTAGGCTGTCAATGCGGAGGGGTAGGCAGGACATCCTGCGTATACTTTGTACAAGGCATCTGTGCAGCTCCTCCTTCCTCAGGCATCCAGCATTGAACATCTCAGTGACTCCAACGTTGTTTCCTTCAGTGCAGATAAAGAAAAGCTGGTTCTCTCCCACCCAGAAGGCTTCAGTCCAAGCCTGCCACTATCACTTCACTCGCTGCTGTCTTCACCAGCTCTCTCCACACATTCTTGCATCAAACTTATCTTTGGTTTCCAGGCTTTCAGCATAAGCTTATCTTTGCTTTTAAGGCTTTCCCTCACCCTATCTATAATTTCTCACTGGCTACTGAGGCACCGATTCCTGCTTCTGATCATCTTGTGAAGCCTTCTGCTATCACCCGGCTATCAGATTTTCCAATAAGCATTTTCTTGCTTTCCTTCATTCCACCTTCCCTACCTCTACTGCTCCTCTCCTCCAGTTTTTTTCTGTGACAACTATTCCATGCCACCGACATTAGAACTGACCTCTGGCTCACGAAAAATACTACGCTCTTGTCTTCTCTGCACCACCCCCCTGCACACCCTCATGTACCACCTATATCTGTTACATACTGATTTCTATCAAGATGAAAAGCTCATCAGACAGAATCAGCTTGCTGCTCTGTGCCGATGCAGTGCCTCACACTGTGGAGTGCTGCTCGTGTGCCAGATACAGCCTATGGACAAGCAATGTGTAAAACAATAATGTGTCTTGTATGTATGGAGCATGTAACGTACGGTAAGACAGTGCAGATCGAATACAGGGCCACAGGCATCTTGGCTTGTGGTGGATACAAGCAGCCTGTCTAGCGAAAGAGCCAAGAGGTAGCATCGAGCAAACTAAATACACCACTACTTTTGCTATTCAAATGCAAATCTGAAATTTTAAAGCAAGATAAATATTTTAGAATACAAGTATCCTAATTTAGATTATTAGTAGCCACCCACAGAAATGGGAAGCAATTATAGTCTAAACTCTGGAGTCATTCTTAAAACACTTCCCGAGCACTCACAGATACTATTTTCCGCAACAGACGGACCAGGGTATCTGCATCATGCTTTACTTTAGCATAGCTTATTCCACTCTTCTTACAGGAAGAAGCTACACTGGTGTCAACCATCTAACTATGCAGCTGCACCAGTACTGTTTCTGTTAATATAACTATTCCAGGCTTCACAATAGTCTAACAAGTAAAAGCCAAGCCTGAGTTTAGCTCACTTGGCCACAAACTCATATATAGTATCATCATACGGAATCACCATCCTGAATGAGAACAACTGAGAAAACCTGCATGCATATTCCCACCTTTAATCTACCTTATTTTAAGTTTTGTCCCCATTTTAAAGGTGACCAGTGGTAACACATCCTGGAGTCATGCTTGCTGGTCCTCCACGCTTGATGTTCTCTGAGGTCATGTCTGCACTGCAATGTAACTGCTGCACACGCTGACACACCGCAGCGAGTTCCACTCCAGCAGCAATAGCAATGAAGTCACTGCAGCACAGACTGTCAGAACAAAGGATGCTCAGTGACCTTACACAGGGTGTGCTGGTGTCTGTGCCACTCCAGCGTCACTGCTGCCCATCACCAACCTGGCTAGATTAGGGCATGCACGGCACCAAGTAGACATCTTCGTATTTGGGGACAGCGTAGAGCTGCCAAGGCGTGGGACTCACCCTGGTTTGCTCCTGTTGTTGCACTCCCACCTTCTGACTTGAGAGCCTCTGCTATGGTCCAGAATGCAGGAGATGTGAGAGCCATTTCTCCTGCCTGAAATCTCGGTCTTTTGCATGTGTTGAAAGGATGGAACCACATTAAAATGCGGTCAAATCTACAGTACACTTGTGTCCTAAAACAAGAAAGCAATGGCATACATGGCAAAAGCAAAACCAACCACCAGTGAGGACTTTTTGCTTGTCCAGGCATATAAACCAAGCACAGATTAACCAGCTCTGACTGTGCACGATATTTTTAATCCAGCCTTTTTGGTGACTTAGCAGCACCAGCAAAAGCCTGAACGGCCAAAATGGTCGAAAGGGAATTTTAGTGCAGTGTCTGCTCCGAAGCACATAAGCTCTCAGTTACACTTTTCCAGCATGCGCCAGTGAAGGGTAAAGAGTTTTAGCATGGTTCACTGCCCAGAATGCAAACTAAAACTAAAGAACTGCTGAAGAAAGTCTGCTGAAGTTTCAGCACCTGTCTCACCCATTAAGGCTCCTGTAACACTCAAGCAAAAAAAAATAAAACCCAAAGAAAGGTTTGTACGCGTGAAAGCTTAGGGGTTTTTTCCCCAACTTCACCAGTTGGTCTTGTCAAACACATTAGCCTTACTGGAGTTTAGAACCACTCTTAGATTCAGCATGAGGCCCTTCAGAACCTGTGTGTCAAATGAAACTGTCAACATAAATACTTGTATTAATCATCTAATTCTTGTCTTTAACCAGGAAAGAATTAGTTGTTGAAGCTCGTTAGCATCTTGGAGAGATGACGCACGTGGCAGAAGTCCACTGACAAGCAGGGTCACACATTCCGCTTGAACTAAGCAATAGCAAAAAGGCAATAAATGCTGAAATGCTCTAAAATGGAATTAAAAAAAAAAAAAAGAGGGAGGGGCTCTGCCAAAGCCTCTCAGATGTCTCTTGTAGGGCAAAGCAGCAGAAGTGGGGAGGCTTCACTCACTGAGGTCACAAGCACTGAATGATGACCCTCTCCCTAGATCCTGGATCAGAAGTTCTCGGCGCTGACAGAGTTAAGCTTGCAATGCTGGCTGAAACACCGATTGCTTCCAAATCGGAACGTATTATGGGATGCCAATAGAACAACCCCCTTCAGAGATACTCAGCATTACGAGCCTGACTCTTACCCCCCCAGAGGCCCCTTCACTCCATTCTCCTCAGTCTAGAGCAGCCTTAAAGTGTTTATATACTTATTATATGAGTGTTTTAAAGCATTTCTACAGCTGGAGGAAGCACGGTAGTGTAAATGAGATTCATAGCCTCATATTCTACCTGGGTTTTAGGCAGATAAACATCAGTAAAATCATTGCCTATCTTAAGGAAAACCTGCTAGTAAGCAGAGTCCAAGCCCAAAATACCTGATCACAACCTCCCCTGCAGAGCTCAGCACTGGCACTGACAGAGACTGCAGCTTCTAACAGCCACCACAAACTTCACACTCCATCATCGCTGGGGTTTGTGTAGAGGCCCAACAGAAGGCAGTGACAGCACGTCTGTCTGCCTGCCTGCCTGCCTGCCTGCCTCTGACAAGAAACACATCTGGAGAACTCCAGGGGAGAGCATGCAGGGGCAAGAGGAACATACATGGGCATCAAAAGACAAGTTTGGGGCTCCATAAAATGCAGTCAGCCTAAACTGGCAAGCCCAAGGGTCCAGCCAGCCCGCTTTATCACACGCATGTAAAACTTGGATTACTCCGATCACATCAGCTTCTGTGATGCTTTCTGACAAGTCTCTTGCCTGTAAAGAGTCATCTACTCAGGCTCAAAACTGATTAGTTTTTTTTCCAGCTTCTAATTCTCCTGTGTGGTTTTTCTGCTTGCCATTGTGGAGGTTGTTACTCGTATTTCTTCTCTAGGTTCATATGCAGCTGTTAGTGACTACTGCACAGCAGCCATCGTTAACAGCAACAGGATGCTGCAATCCAAAGTCTCTGCCATGCATCCAGGGTGTCTCAGGTAAGCCTGAGAACTTGATCATTACATGGCTTCCAATACTTTTTCTATGCTGTGCTCATTACTTTAAATGCAAGTATTGTTTTCTAACCTGACATTTCCATGCTTGGGGCCAAGTCAGTCCTCAAGATAAAAAAAAAAATCATCCATGATTTATCTCAGAAGAAAAGGTCACTTTTTACCACCTCATGAAAATAATGTACACACTTCCATCCCAAACCCAGCTAGTTTGCTCCAAGGAAAATGCACTTCTGAAAATTCGGTCATTTTTTGTGGTTCATCAAGCCCATTGTTTCCAAAAGTAAATAGCTATTATCTTCAATAACTAAGTAATCACTCTCCTTCCTTAAATCAAGGGCTTTGAAGGTGATAGGGGAAAGGCTGCTTGGTTCAGATAGCCTCACTGGGAAAGAGCAGCCAGCTTTTGTGCTGCTGTTATTGGTCTTGTTTTTATTACAGATGGGTTTTGTTTTGTTTCCCAATGCAAGGAACTCAAGACAGAATAAAGAACTACCATGAAACCCCACAACAGGGTGTGAAGGCTGTCAGACAACTTCCACTGGCTGTTGAAATGAGATAAATGGCAGCTTGAGGACAGCAGAAGAAACCAGAGCTCAGGAAAAGGAGTGAAGGTTAAGGAGATGTGCCCTCGGAGGGCCTCCGGATGTTAAAACCTCTTGCTCTATCTCCCTCCTCAGACAACTATTAAAATTCCCCAAGAGGGCTCCCAGCTCCCGGCAAAAAGCTGTGCTCAGCAACGCAGACCCACCTTTCACTGCCCCTGGTTTGGCACATCTGCATGGAGGAAAACAACTGACACGGGCCACGTGGCAAAGACAGCTCTATAGCCGAGTGTTAAGTCACTTGTAAAACCAGCTCTTGAGAAAATATATACTGTATCTGACTTGAAAACGCAGATTATTTTTCCTCCCCTCAGCACTTTTCAATCACTCAAAGATGGTGTTAAAGCCAATGGGCCAGGGAAGCTCAGCACTGGGTTCTCTGCTCTCACTGGAGTTGGGGTCACTGGGGTTGAGTGCTGCTGACTGCTGCTAAAACCTTCATCCAAGGACCATCCAAAGAAGGCTAAGTTTAGACTTCTAGGGACTTTGGCTCGAGCCCAGGTTACATTAAGCATCCCAGGGACCAGTGTGCTTTAGCGATTCACTGCCCAACAGCTCTCAGTTTTCAGCATCTCTGAGCAAGCCAGAGTAAAATGTGTTTTTATTTAGCATCATTTTCATAGTGCCTATTGTACATTCAGGAATTAATTTTTTTCTTGTCTGAGCAGCAGCAACTGAACCAAGCTGCTGCTTTACATGGATTTCTTGGAAGTAAAAAAAGTAAAGAGTTCCTCTATCATAACAAGGATGAAGATTTAAAATTGTACTAAGGAGACAATGCAGAACTTCCAAAGAAGTCTTTGATTGGAAGGTTTTTTTTTTTCTGAATTCAAAACTAGTTGTTACTCTGTAATGTTCAGAGTTCAGCACCACTTGCCGTTTGATTCAGGGTCCGGTTTCAGAAGCTGTCAGGTCTGACTAACCCAAGGGAGACAGAGCCTTGCTGATAGGTTCCTGAGAGGTATTAAACTGACATATTTACAAAGACTGTGAATTATACATGAGTTTCGGTATGAACCAGATGGGTTTAATGCATCACACATTCTTCGTGTATTACATTTGGGTCTCATAATACAACAATCGCACTTTACTGTTCTGTGAATTTAAGGCTGGTAGAAGCATGAGGCTGACGTCCCTGGAGACTCGTAACCTGCTCCTGAGCAGAACAGCAGCTATGATTTTTTTTCCACAGCGCTGACTTCAGTGTGTCCAGTCCTGAAGGGGCCAATACCTGAAAGTACACGGGGTTTCACTTCCATGTTCATTCAGCCCTCAGCCACCCTCCTGAGAAGTTACCAGCTGAGGTCACTGACACAGGACAGTTAACCTGACTTCGTTAAACACGAGAAGAAACTGTCCCACAAAGTTCAGCAGAGCATCCAAGGAGGGCTCTTCTGAGGGAACCTCTTCCGCCACGGGGCAGCGCCTCAGCTACACCTACCCATCCCCAGGGTCTAACACTGCCATACTAACGTTTAACGTGGTCCCTCCACTCTAGCTGTATTTCTGTAACACCCTCACTATATTCACTAACTAGACCTCTACTTTCAAAACACCGTGTCCCATCCCTGGGTTTTCTGATGCAGCAAAATCCTTGAGTTTAATGCAGAGCTTACATGCCTTCTCAGCGTATCCAATATTTGAGTAAGCTTTCCAAAAGCCTCCACATACTGTGAGACCATGCCCCTGTGAGACTGTTCTGCCTTGATGCTGTGAAACTTCAGCTTCAGCTCAGGGTACAGAATATTCCTGTAAAACACATGCTAGTTTTTAACTGGCTGCATCTGATCATCACCCTTTTCCACCAGCTCTCGAATACTGCTGGAACATCACCCACCTGAATGGCAAGAGCTGCTGGCAGGTTTGTAATGAATAGACTGAGCTGCTCACTGATGAGCTGGGGGCAGCGGGGGGGAAATCACAGCTCCTGTCTACCTGTCTGACACGGCTGTGATCAACGGGCACACCAGATCCAGCGTCACCATGCAGACTGCCTTCACACAGCGCAGCAGGAAAGCACATCACCCTGCAGACTGCTTGTAGCCACGCAGAGTGAAAACACAACCCCTCCAGAATGCGGTTGTTCCAAAAGGTCTGAGAAAACAGAGTTTTCTCGTCCTGCTTCTCTCCAATCCATCCAGCTCCAGAACTGCACCTGTTGACATGTTCAGCATTGTCTTTACAGACTTTGAGTGCTTTAGAACCTCTGACGGGTCATCTTTGACCATGCACCAAAAGACGGACTGCGACCATGATGCGACAGCATCATGAAAGCAGCTTTTCTGTTTGGATATGACTTAAATTAGAAAACTGTTTGGGGGATTATCCAACTGCAAGCTTTTCTATCTCAGCAGTCTAACCCTCCCCAACCCATTTTAATGACATGTGAATGCAGTTCAAAAGATGATGCGGGTCATTAGTAAACTGAGATAATCTCAGCAATCGCACTGAAAGATACATGTATCACAATAATGCAGAAGCCTATAATACAGAGTAGATGTAAATCCAAAGAATGGGACATCAAGGGTTGAAGGGAACTCATTAAGTATTAAAAGTTGGGGTTGCATGGAAGTAATGTGATTGAATTAAGAAATTCAATACAGCCTGACTACAAAGGTATCTCTTCCAGCAGAGCCCCCAAGCTGAACTACAGCCTTCTGAGGAAGGTGGTGGAATCCTCACCAGGGAAAATATTTAATATTAGATATATCACAAAAAT
>NW_010424985.1:11658-12418 GCF_000710305.1 Buceros rhinoceros silvestris | reverse complement strand
AAACTCTGCTCGGTGCGGAGATTGCCTGGGTGACCCCACCAGCTCTGTCGTGTCTCAAATGGTTATGAACGTATAATGCAACCAAAGTTTGTCGGAGGCAAATCCGAACCTGAATAGTTGTTTTCATGAAGAATCCACAGCAGCTTATTGCAAAGATGTAACGTGACCAGTTCTTCCAGTATGCCATGATTATGCCAGCTCTCTCTCTGAACACTCTTATTTCTTTGTAATGAACTGTGACTATTACAAGAAATGGCAGTCCTGGGACGAAGAACATTACTGCACATCTGTGCCAGCTAAATATCCACCGCTACGCACGTAACACCAAATAAAACTTCGTAGAATACGTCCAAGTGACAGCATTAATCTGCGCTCTGTCTGGTCATAGTACTTTAGTAGATTTTGCTCATGGTACATTAACATTACAACTGTTGTAGCCCCTGTGCTACATGGGAAAGGAAGAAAACAGCACTTTAGCATTGTTGCAAATGGCAATGGCATCCAATAGGTATCTTTCATCCAAGTCCACGTTTCTGTGTCTACTCAACTCTCTTGTGACGAGACACTTGCATCTTGCAACAAGAAGAAAACACGCACAACGCCCAGGTCACCCGCAAACACATCCCACGTGGACGCCAGAGCTGTCAGTACGGACAAGGAGAGCTCTCTGCTCTCAGGCCAGGTTTCGGTCAGCTGAGCTGAAACATCTCACACTAGATCCGGCGTCATAAGCCTGTTATTGGATTTGCTGAATTCCTGC
>NW_010424985.1:0-11537 GCF_000710305.1 Buceros rhinoceros silvestris | reverse complement strand
CCTGCTGGGTGAGGTATGCTTTCTGCAAGGTTATGATTCAGAAATACGCTGAAGGAGGCCACACAGCTTCTAATGAAAACTGCTGTTACTTGTGTTGCCTGCAGCTGAGATACAGAGGGCACAAGCACGGGATGTGTGCGAGCCTTCCCCTTTTGCATTGCTTTGGTGCGCCTCAAACTTTTGATCCCCACTGCCTGACAAACACAGCATTAACAAGTCATAAGCGAATTCATATCGGCTTCCTGTAACCTCTCCTAAGTCGCAGTGCGAGTCAGCCTAAATGTATCAGCAGCCTTCTCTGCTCTCCGCTCCACCCCACTCTGCAGAGGGTAGAACCCTTCCCAGAGGGCCGGTCAACCAGGTAAAGCACATTTCTTCATGTCCCAGTCCACCGGAGGAGGGCAAACACTCAGCTAGCGCATGAATAATGCGCTGTCTGTTCATGCAACTCCAGGGACCCATTTCAAAGCAGCTTGTGGTCTCTGAAATTATTTTCAGTATACTTGGCCAGTCTCTTTGGTAGGCAAATCAAAAAGCTGCTTTCAAAATTCTGTCTCTAGTCGCTTGAGGCTTTCACTCCTCTCTGCTATACATAGTCCAGAAGAAAGGAGACGTGATTTTCTGGTCACTCCAGTTTCACGCTGGTACTACTTGACTGACTTCAGTAGATTTACTCCTCATGTATGCTGCTGTGACACAGTGAGGTTCAAAGATGGCTTAACACTATACAGGGATGTACCAGCAATTCAGAAAGGAGCCAGGAGGAGACCAAGCTGCATGTAGCATCGACAATGCCTTCTAAGCAGATGGTGAAGCACAAAGTAGCACAGGAAGAGCTAAACCAGCTTTTTCTTCCACGTTGTAGAGGTGAAATCCGAAACAATGAACAAGCAGCGCAAGAGGGAGAGGGTGACCTCATGGGTGAAATTACAAAGTATTCCTCCACCCTGCAAAAAAACCTTTTTAAATACTGGCTCTCAGCCCAGAGGTCTGACCCCTGGGGACATGATGTCAGTAAGCCAATGCAATAGCAGACGCAAACCTTGAAATGTAATGTCAACTCCTCCTTGTAAACCTCATCTAACCCAAAATACTTCACATGAGAAAAACCCGCGTAAAAAGCGGCCAGGAGAAGAAAAACATAGCTCAACTATACAAAGCCATGCAAACCCTAGAAATAGCCATGTTAGGAGAAGGCTCAGCTGTTCACTGGGCCAAGTCAAGCAAGTCATGATGAGAGCTCCCTTAGCTCTCTGTTTCAAGCCCAGCGTTCAACATTAAGGTGCCAGTGTAGACTGTGAACCGGGCGAGAGGTGGACAACAATTGCCTATAACTTACAGGCAAAAGGTTCCCAACAATTTTTAAGCCAAGCGCTACCAGGCTTTTCTGGAGAAGGAAAAAAAAAAAAAGAAAAAACAAAGAGGAGCTGTCTTGTATCTTGGTCCTGCACTTGTGCATTCGCAGCCATATAAACATAAAGTGAAGCCTGAAGACCTAATTTATTGCGGGTTTTTCCCCCCTTGCGGAATGATCACCCGCATTTAGAGGAAGGTACGTAACTGCAGACTCTTATCTCACAGACCTCAGGCTGAGTAACACTGTTGTACCGTATCTTTAACCCTGCTTAAGAAGAAACATCACTCACATCCTCACAGCTCAGCTTCTGCTGCTATTTTTCGGTTGATGCACATACACTGCCCCAGGAAAAGCGAAAGCAGAGGATTTCTGTCATGCATCGCCACTTTGGAGACTGAGAACTAACAAGAGCTTCAAGAAGGATTCCTTAGCACCTCAACATCCTTCATCCTCCCCTCTCCTTCCCCTCCAGACACAAAGCCCTGCGCACGTCACTGAAGAATAATCTAAAGCCTTGCCCAACCCAAACGAAACAACGCTGAGCAGACAAAAGCGCTGCTTATTTCGCCATCCTTCTCCTCCCGGGCCTGGCAGAGCCGCGATCACTCTGAAGACACCCACGTGCAATTTGCTGCCTACAGGCCACTGCCTGGGGACTCCTGGGGCTGCCAGGAGCGTGTCCAGGTATTGCAGGCGTTAGGAGAGGCCACTCTGTGTATCAATAAAGGAGGCTGCAGGGATGTTTTTAAAAGCATCTTTCTCCACTGGGGGACTGAATCCCACTCAAACATGACAACAAGTCAGTTTGTGGACAGGTTAATACATGTTTACCTTTACAGCAAAGCCCTCGTGAGGAGGAGCTGCGTCACATCAGCAAAACAAGGCAGGTGGCAGGTCTGTGACACACAGCTGGGTGTAGCAACCAAAAGCAAGCCCTGACAGAGAGAGCTCTGACCAGCCCTGTCCCCTTCCCAGAGCACGGGAGGAAAGTTTTGTTATGGAGGACCAACCAACCTTCCCACCTCCACTCCCCAACACCCCCCCCAAAAAAACCCCACCCAACGTCGAAGATTTTTAAACAGGCTTTTACACATTTTCTATGCGAGGGAGGTTGGATTCAGTCTAGTGACTCTGGCTGCCAACCAACTTGGGAAGAAGGCAACTCACATACTTGAAAGCATGTGAGGCTATGCCACCCGCAGACACATCACAGGTCACTTCGAACAGACCTCGGCAAAAAAGTTACTCAGCAAGGCTCTTATCAAATGTCTCACAGCTTATTGATGCTGAAACAGCTATTCGCCGCCTCTGCTTATAAACAAAACCCTGTAACTGTGCTTCACTTCTCGCTGTCTTCTTCTGGTCCTTCTAAAGGTAACTTTCCACCACCACAGCAACGTACTCAGGGAGCTGCTCCATTCGGTGCTCAAAGCATCTTCTGCCTGACCAGAATACTGTTTGGTAACTCAGTGTGGAGTCTGTGGTGCTTTATTTCTCCACTCAAAAGCCTTGACCTATGAAGCTCATCTCCACAGAGAGAGTGCCTTGACAGTGGTTTTCTCTGAAAAGTTCAAGCTAGCTTCAAGAAACGCCTGTCAAGGGAACACGCTTCCTTTGTTTAACCTTTTCCACCACCAAAGGGTACGGCCAGCCCTTTCACTTCCAAGATGGGTTCATTAACTCACTGCAGCTCAGTGTTGGAGTGGTTACAACTCCCACTGGACAATGTCGTCCTCCCTCCCTCACCCAGCATCCCTCCTGGTTCACCCTTTTCCAGTGTAATGCAAACCTTACTCAAGGTCCTGCCTCCGCCCTCTCCTCACAGCTGCATCTCGCTGCCGGGGACACCACCACCACCACCGCAGCCCCCACAACACATCTTGGGGACCACTGCTGCTCAGTCCTTTCTGGGGAAGGAGACCACAGCCAGCAGCGGGAGCAAGACTGGGACCGCAACCCACAGCTGGCAAGAGACAGAGTTTGAGAGTCACAACCACCCAGCTACATCCTCTTCCCCCTTCCGCTGTTTGCAAGCTCGGTCAGGGCAGCACAGCCTGCTGCATCAAACACTCGCTCCCTCCTGCTCTGGCTTTCTCCCATCCCCTCCCTGCCGGCCTTTATTCAACCAGTTTCCTCAGGTCGAATTTGTCAACATCACGGCTGCTTTTCCACTTTCTGTATTCATCTATTTTTCTAAGGAGGGAGGTGTCTCATGCTCAAGCTCCTGAAAGCAGCCCCTCCCCTCTTATCATTTCACTCAAACACATCCTCCTCTTCCAGGCAAATGTTATCTGGTGTTTCGGAGGGTGCGTTTTCAAAGACAAGAAATGCCAAAGAATGAACTGTACACCCTTCCAAGAAGAGGCTTCACACAAAGCTGGGCTTGGCTTGCCACATCACTTTACATTCAAGGAACCTGCAGCAAGCATCTGGCTCCAGCAAAGTGGGGCAGAGAGAAGGCTTAGGTGGTTTCTACCCCTAACCCAGGACTTCAGCTACTCAACAGCCCACACTGCTCCCCGCTCCCCGTAAGTCTTTTTCAGCACTGCTCCCAAACAAAGGTAGCAAGCCAAACACAAGCCACTGAATGGGAGAAACTTGGCCACACAGAAAGCAACAAGATATTCTCTGATCTGACTAAGCAAGCTGGCTTAGTAAGATTTTTTTGGTACTATCTGTTTAATAAAGCTCCAGTGCTGGAAAGATGATTACTGGCATTAATAACCCACAAAATAGTCAGTGTCAGGTATAATCCTCAAATGAGACACACCTGCAGACCACTCAATCCCTGCCCTGGAGAAGGGAGTCCCTCCAAGAGTCTTTGCAATTCCTTCACACACTGCACTGTAGACTTC
The DNA here is from genome assembly GCF_000710305.1 of Buceros rhinoceros silvestris. NCBI lineage: Eukaryota > Metazoa > Chordata > Aves > Bucerotiformes > Bucerotidae > Buceros > Buceros rhinoceros. Next base: position 7,325 of record NW_010424985.1, on the reverse strand, counting down.
AAAGAGGGACACCAGCATGAGGAACGTAGAGCTTATTTTCAACCAGGAACTGGGATTTCCTACACTGTCCCCACTCATCCCTTCCCCACCATGAGTTTAGACCATTCGCACAACCATCCAGGGAAAAGCCCTGACCAGAGTGACTGAACTCAATCCTCTTCCAGCAGTTCAGATGCGTTTGTCTCGATCACCACCCACTCAACAGCCAGGGCGGCTCCCGCAGTGAAAGAGAAGAGCAGGCACTGGAGGATCCAGCTTCTGTCCCTGTCACCAGTTTTCCACACAAACTTCAGCAAGCCTCTTAATCCCCCTGTGCTCCCCCATCTCCAGCCTGTCGTTTGGGAATCCTGAAAGATGAAACCAGCTTCAGGAAGGCAGGTAAGTGCAATCTAACTAAAATACACAACCTACACTAGAGAAAATGAAAGCTCAGGTCAGAAATCCTCCAGCTGCTTCTCATCCCACCACTCTTGCTTAGAGCAGATCAAACACACGCCAAAGGTATAATGCAGCAATGGTTAGATGGTGGAGTCCAGTAAAAATCAGAGCCGGAACTACATTTCGGGTCCATGGTTCTCTCAAGCTATGCCAATAGTCATAGACCATGTCCAAATGCAATGTCCAAATTTGGTTCGTTTAACGAAGATGTCAGCCCTGCAAACAGAGCCTCTCATGACATGGATTTTTAAGCACAGTTCTTCAGCAAGATGAACAAGGAGCCCTGCCTGTTAACTAAGGATGCAAAATTGAGGACACGTTCCCATGTATTTGGATAATCCACAAACTAGTCTCAGGGAGTGCTGCTTAACACCTCATGCTGCTTAACCACAACACATCTCTGACAACACTAAGTCGTCCAGTTCCTTCAAGGCAAGCAGCAAGTCACAAAAGAGTTCTGCAAGCTCCATCACACTCATTTAGTGACAGACTTTCGTAGGCTATGGCTAACATTTCTAACCACCCGTGCTCCAAATACTCTCCTCATCTTATTTTTTTCCTGCAGACACGCTGCTGTAAGACGTTACAACTGTACCAAGCTGCGGAATCGCGCAGATGTAGCTGCATCTTCAGGGGTTTTTTGATGAACCGGTACAAAATCTGTTTGCAAGCTAACTCCTACTTACACAAACTACTGTGCCTGACAAATATTCCCTGAAAGGAATCAGCGATTGTGTCTTCAAGGAGACGACCAAAATACGCCACGGTTTGCAGAACTGTGTCCCAGGATTCCCACCCATCATTTCCTGAATTGACAGAGGTGCCTTTGCGGGAGGACACAGATCTGCAAGGCCAGACTCCTCTCCCTGCGGCGTGGTCAGTTTTTCTTTCAGGCCACAACAAGTTCTTGGTAACAGCATCATAAATTTCAACTACTTCCTTTGATCCAGTAGAGCTTTACTTGCATTTGCAGTGAAACTGGCAGGATCAGAATCCGAGATTATACATGCTTCTTTCAGACACATTTCTGGAATTTATTTTCATGTGCCCAAGCTCGGCTGCAGCTGTTTCAGATGTTCTCTGAGCTATTCTCTCTCCCCTTTCCTATCCCCACAAAAACAGTAACAGTCACATTGTCTTTTATGGGCTGAGGAAGTGAAGGAAGGGGAGGGACTTCCAGGAATTTTTAATTTATATATTTTTCACCTTAATGTTGTGGTTTTTTACATTTTTATACACATATGGAACTATACATAATGCATACAGAGAGACACCAAGAGAAAGAATTCCAAGTGCTCAGTCTACACATTTTTAAGCAACATCACTCCGGCACAACAAGGGTATACTATTGTACAGTTCCCTCTCCTTGCCTGGCTCTATTTGGATTTTGAAAAGCTCTCTATATTAAGGCTTCTCATTAGCCATGTGAAGCCCTACTCCCCAGACAATATTTAATTCAACCATGACCTCCCTTCTGGGCATTTCCTGGCAAAAAATGGCCAGATGGAAGAGCTGAAGGCTGCCAAACATTCATTGCAAGGAAGTGCCAAAACAAGGGTCTTTATTGCTGATAAAAGCCATGGAAACATTGGAATGCAAAACAAACTTGTTACCTTTTTTTCACCTCCATCTGCTTGACTAAAGCTGTGATTGCTGCTGCAATGGAATTGAAGGCACCCGTTCTCACCCTGAGGTTAAACTCGAGCACAGTAGCAAATGATGGAAGTAATTTTACTCCCAGTGTTAAATCTTTATATTTATTCTTGTATTACTACCAGCCGAGGTCCTCACACCATGTTCTCATTTTCTGTGCTCTTCAGCATGCTCATGCTTAGGAGTCAGGCTTGAGAAGCGGTAACTTTAGGCATTAGCCCTGGCTGGGCTAAAATGAAGGATGCTATTTTTGCTTTCCAAAGGACAAGAGGGAGTAAATTCTCATCCGCCACAATTCCCTAAAACTCCTGTTACCCTGAGGGTCAGACCTGTGTATTAGTAAGACCTGGTGTTTATGTTATCCTCTGCAGTGCTGGAAGATAATCACACATATTTTGTCTTACATCGGTGGTCAGTGCTGGCTGTGCCCAGCCTCTTCTGCTCTTCACCACCACAATTTTAGCACAGACAGCTTCTGAACAAGCGCTGAAAAAGTCCTTAGACCTTTTAGGGACTTTTGCTCAACAGCCTACAAACTCACAGCTACCCAAAAGCCAAACAAGATTCCTCCTGGTGTTCACAGTAAATCACCCAAATTAATACACCAACCACCTGTATGTAGAGCGCAGCTGTACCAATACATGTAGAGCTGGGCTGCACTGGTAACCTGGACACATTTATACCAGCTGAACACTCTAGATGTAAATAGTCAGTTGTATTTCTACCTGCACAGGAGCGGGAATAACCTGTACCACCTACAGGTGCCATTATGCCAGCAGAACCGCGTTCACGCCAAGGGTCACAGCAGCCAGATTTCTAATGGCCACACCGCAAGAAGCAGTAAGAAACCACCGTCCTTGCAGCCATCATTACATTGGTACAAAAACCCACGTGCAAACCTGGCCCTAAATCAATTTAGAGAACTGACACGGGGGATTGTTCCTGTCTAATTACGTGGCCATTTAAATCAATTTGTTTAAATCAAGACTTAAGACCTGAAACCAGTTTTTGTATGGAGCGTGGTTTTGCTACCTGCATGCATGCTGACCTTGTAAATTAAGTCCTTGCCTCTGACAGCTTACTCCCATGAGCCAAGAGTTTATTATACAAATAATAAACAAAAAGCAGCAGGGTACACGCTTCTGCTTTGGTGGTTTGAGGAAACCAGAACAATTCGTGGCAACTCCGGATAACGCTGTGCCAAGCCGATATTAACAGCGAAGGGTGTTGTTGCGCTGCTGTGGCCTGTGAAAAACACTAGTCTTGGCCATCCTAGAATTCAATTCCATTTTCACCCTCGCTGCTTTGCCACCGCCACTGCAAGAAGGCCTTTGCTAGCTCTGCTGATTAAAGACAGACAGCACTTCATCTGACTTTTTCTTTTGCAATAAGATGACCGTAATTCACATTTAATATGCTGCAAAGTCATCTGCCTTCCAAGTGCAAGAGCGTGTTCTGCTGAAAGTCACTGCTGTTAGGTCAAATTTAAACTCAATATTGCTGGACAGATATTACATTGCTATTAATAATAAATAATCATGATAATGTTTTCCCTCAATAGAGCATCTCATCCCAAAGGATCCTAACCACGAATTCCATACCAAGGTCTATCGGCTGCTACAACCCTGTACCCTCTGCCTGATTTGCACGGGTGCAGAGGAATGCAGAAATTAATTAGATATTGCATCAGAGCTGTGAATGACTTCACTGCAGCTGATGTTCCTCCCACTTCAGAGGTAGATCCAGTGATAACATTGTCAGTGCTCAAAGGAGTTCTCACAAACACAGACTGTACCGCCTGCCTGTGTGATGCCAGTGCTTCCTGGGAAGGTAAGGATCTCATCAGCACTATTTATGTTCCTCTCTAAATAAAGATGCTCCCTCATGACCACAATCAAGCATAAAAGCAGCATCGGTCAGCAAACAAATTTAAGTGCTCCTTAAGAGGAATAACTTCACGAGGTCTGGGAAAGTTATACTCCGTATAGTCGCCAGGCAGAATGGACTCCTGCAATATAAACATAATACTACGCAGACATGCCTGTGAACACGTGCAGTGAACACTCAGTGCACAGTTCAGTGATCCTACCCTTAACTGAAGATGAAACAAGTAAGCAATCCCACTGCAAACAGCGTTAAGGGTAACATCTCCAGCGACATGCTTTAAAAACATCTGGTACTTGACCCTTCCCTAACCAAAACATTTGCTCCCCAGAAACACTCGCGTGAACCTCAGGAATGAGTTCTCTTCAGCCCAATCGACCTGATTCAAGCACATAGAAGTGCCTGTGCCTTCCCCTGCAACTTCCAGAAGAAATGTCACGAAGGACTTCCCAGCACCATCTTCACCCGAAGGGTGAAGTGAAGGGCATCACGTGGAGGAATCCTTCACCCGATGGTGAAGGGCATCACTTCACCCGATGTGGCACCTATTCAGTCACGCAGGGCAACTGTCTCAGTCAGGATCTGAAGGATGTCATATTTGATCAAACAAGGGGTGAGCGATGACGTGCTGGCAGTTTTGCACTAGGTGGAGGGTCACACCGTATTGTCTGTGCAGCAACTCTCCTGATGCCGAGCACACACAGGCACTCTGGCGACATATTCCGTCCCTGGATGCAAACACATCCCCCGTGCCCAATCAGGCTTGGGACACAACTACTGCCAATGCACGTGGGCAGGGGAAAAGCAGACCACTTCTAACAAACACACCAAACTCCTCAGCTCCGTGAGAAGGGAAAACACCCTTATTCAGCTCTAGGACTGCTTTCTATGCCTAAACGTTCAGCCATCGATCGTTGTCGACCACCAAGCAGCAGTTCAGTCACGACACCAGTTCTGCATTATGCTACAGAGAAGGACAAACAGCGATAAACAAAAGAGCTCCTAAGTGAGCAGGGTAGACCGGAGGCAGGAAAGAGAAAGGGTCTATCAGCCCCATTTTGCAGAAGCAAACAAGGAATTACATTTCCTTTCACACGAAGTGACACATGGGTTTTATTTCACATAAAACACCACAGGTTTTATTTGTGCTTTTGGTCATCGTCCAAACCAGCCTGCTTTCCAGTTCTCTCTTGAACCTGGTCTGTTCCAGAGACTTGCCCGAGGATGCTGTAGCTCCTAAGAAAACTGCCAGAGTCAGACCCAGCTCAGGCCCCTGTTTCTTGCAGCAGAGGGTTAGAGGAAAAGTTAACAGGGCAAGTTCAAAGCTGTGTTTCTCCCATTTTCTCACCTCAGCAGCTTCCAGGAAGCCACAGTTTGGGGACTTCCTTAGCTGGGGCGTGTCTTCACACATCTGTGTTTTAATAGCAGCTGATGGGTGGCCCTGCCAAAAATGCATTTCAAAGAGCAGTACATCTACATGTCAGATGTATCGGTGAAAACAAAGACACCGAGTTTTTCCCACTGCATGGTCCAGTTAAACACAGCTGCAGGGACACCTGTTTCACCCCACCTTCACCTCCAGAGACTGCACCAGGAACAGGCCAGAGTGGATGTGAACGCGCTGCAAATCCAGTGTAAATGCCGCTCTATAGGGGTGATGGAAACACTGCCAACTGCTTCCTCTGGCTTTTACTTTTTTATAATGAAACCTCTCCAAATGAAAACAGAGCTTGGGACAACAAGCCATTTTAAAGTAAAATACAGGGACAAAAGAAGGGAGGGTGCATGTCTCTTCCCAGGCCAGATATGTCTCCTCTCATAGGGAAGCCAGACCTGGGTGTATTAACAAATAACTCCCGTGTTTCTCAACCTTATCTGCTGCAATGCAAGGCATCATGTTTAGACCTCTTGAAGCCTTCATGTACCAGTAAAACCTCTGGTATCCCTGTCCATGTCCTGTCACTAGCTGCTGCATAATACTTCTTGTGTGAAAACTCTAAAGGGGAAAAAAAAAATACAAAAAAAAAAATCAAGTTGAAAAGAAATAAGACCCACATGGATTCCTTACAGTGACAAATGCTTGTCCTGCAACTGCTTTAGTAACACACTAAAAAAAAGTATCAGATGTTGCATATTATCACCTTATAACATGTTTAAATCCCATTAATGACCATCCCATGCATTTGCACACACCTTTTACCGCCCCTACAACGTACAAACCACAGGAACAGGAGCAAACCGCATTAACTAGAGGTGAAAGAGAACTGAGAACGGTGCTGTACGAAGAAACAAGGAGAAAGCACCTTCCTCCCGGCCCCCCCCAGCCAGTTGCTAGTAAATTGCATCAGCAAGTTATCAGTAACATCTGGGCTACATCAACCCTCAGCATCATTCATACATTCAGCACATGTTCAGGAACAGATTTTTCTCTTCTTTAGCAGCAAATATTCAGAGAAGGACAAAACATACTATAAACCCTCCAGAAAAATCACACCAATTGTGTGTGTTTATTATTTCAGCAATTTTATTCTTGTACCAGATGTCTGAAACCTCATGAGACTCTACCTCCAAGAGCCCTTCTATGAGCAACACCTGCAGGAAACAGCGTCACAGGAAAGCCACAACAATTGTCACCAAATTAGCGTGTGTCAATCGTGAAACCCTGTCACCTTGCTGCTCCCTTATATATATTTTCTTTTTTTGTGGGAAATGCATTACAATTTTCTACATTACGACTCCATTCACCCATCATTTTGGCAAGCAAGTTGGGCTGGTGCAAATGGTGTATCTTGAGGAAAAAGTCAAGAGTCTATTATGAAAGACAAGCAGAAAGCGACACTGAGCACGGCTTCCAGACAAATGCCTACAGAGTACTTAAGGTTTTTAGGCACTGCCTTAATTCCCTTAATTGCTTAATTGCGAAGGTTGAAAACGCTGGCTGGCTGTGATATCAGAGGCGTTTGAATGGGAACTAATTCTACCGAGCGCCAGCAGCAATGCAACTCTAGGACAGCCACACACATTTATGAGGCGGAAAGCGATAGCGATCAGCCTGCAGCGCTGCAGCCCGGCGCCCCGCCAGCCGCCCCGGCTCGTTAACCTCAACGCGCTCTGCAGCACCCGAGACTCACCCACCGCTTTCTCCCCTCGCTTTCACCCTTTCCTACCTGTATCTGTGGGGGCAAGGCAAGACTTCCTCACTGCGGAGGGTGGTCCCACTAAAATCCATCAGAAAAACGCTGAAGGACCAGAGATCGCGAAGCTGGAGGAGTAACGCCCAGACTCCTGCTCACACAAGAGAAAGGAGATGCGGCCCATTTTGGCACGCCTGAAACCAGAGAAGCTCACGA
>NW_010424984.1:0-3819 GCF_000710305.1 Buceros rhinoceros silvestris | reverse complement strand
TGGAAAAACACCGGCTAACGGGGAGGTGAGAGAAGCTCTGCTTCTCAGATTTTAGTTCAGGCCTTGACACGCAGAGCAGCCGTGAAGCGGCTAAGAAGCAGGTTGCTGATCCCAAAGGTGGAATGCGGTTGCCATGGGCAAGGCCCACCCTGGCCAGGCAGAATGTGCTGCATCTCTGAAATGGAGAAGGGGGTAATACAGAGGTGTTACGGCCCTCCTCTGTTATCAAGATAATGATGGACTGCTAGGACAAACCCCATTGCTGCTATCAAGAAAGATGGATCACAATTGCTGTGCCAGCAAAGATGGTGAAATCTTCTCCTCAAGGTGAACTTTGCTCATTATAATGTCATTATAATACAAAAACACACCTCCATCCCAAAGGCTACCCGCCCCCAAGGTGCGACCACTCCCCACTGGGCATGCGCCCTGTGTTTTATCACCTGTACCTTTAAACGTGAAGCGAGAGATTTTTAATTCAGTCAGAATAAAAAGAACATACAACTGTAGTCACTAAGGCTCCACCTAAAAGTATAGAAACAATATAAAAAGTGGTGAATTAACAGGCGCCCCACTGGGCACGCCCCCTATGTTTTAACACCTGGACCTTTAAATGGGAAGCCAGGGATTTTTAATCCAATCAGAATAAAAAGAATAAAATGGCTACAGTAATTCAAACTCCACCTAAAAGTATAGAAGCAATATAAAAAGTGGCAAATGAAAGGGGGATTTTGGGAGGAATGGAAGACCACCATCAAAACTCTGGGATCAGTCGACAGGCTGAACCGATCTTCTTTACCCCCACAGGGAGCCTATTGGGTAAGAGCTCTGTGTTCTGTGTGCTTAAATACTGACCTCAGGCTGCTGTTAATTATTAGTGTTTACATTTGCTTGTACATTTAGTTTTGTATTTTGTAGTGTGTTTAGTGTTCACTCTAAATCCATTTCGCAGTCAATACCCATCACCGGTATCACTCAAACACGCGTTTTGTCATGAATCTACAGAATAAATTATTATTGTTGATTTAATACTGAAGGGATTTGTCTTTGTGATGCTGCTAGTGAGGGTCCCTGAATAGGTCAGGCGAAGATCCTCCAATCCTGTGGGCTACCAAGAGGGTCTTTGGTTCCAGGGACTTTGCCAGCGTGAGCCTGGCAGGCTGGCCAAGTTGTAAAGAACCCGAGGAGGTTCCCCTTCTCCCTAACAGGAGTGTGGTAGGAGGTTGGGCAACAGGGTTTTGTCTTTCTTGGGTAGCTGGTGGGCTCGACGAATTGTAAAGGGTTTGGGAAACCCCCCTTCCAGGCCAGGAATTTTAATAATCAGCTCTATAGATCTTCCTGGCCTCCTTTTCGTGACAGTTAATTGGTGTAGTCGTGGCAGGATACCATGGATGAATTGCTGCGAAAACATAAATGTGCCCCTTCCCAGGAGGGGAAGGAGTGGGCTCAGAGAAACTGGAAGGATGAAGAGAAAGTGGTAGAATGCGTTGAAAAATGTCAGGCTGAGCAGAGATTTAAGACGGGCAAAGGTAAAGGAGTTATTTGTGCGGTTCTTGGAGCCTGTTTATCTTGTGCACACAGGGAAGCCGAGGAATGTCTTGCTCCCTCTGGGTGGGTTGCTGATGTAGAGTACAGTGCTTTAAAATCGGAGAGTGAGACCCTGAAAGCATCGCTGGCTTTTGAAAGGGAGTCGGGCAGAAAATTGAGAATGCAGGTGGACTCCCTCACAAGCGAAAATAAGACCTTAACTGTGCTAGTGGTGGCAGCTGAAAAGAGAGAGAGACAGCCACAGAAAAAATTATCAAAACTCCTATCAAGCCAAAACCCATCCATGGTTCCATTTAAACAAATTTGCTTGTTAACGAACAGTGCTGATCCTGAAATTTGGGATGGAGATATCTGATACGATAATGAGGAGATTGATAACGGAAATGGGGAATTCTCTGACTCTAGTCATCCACCAGTCTCAGCACAACCTTTAGTTAAACAAGAGACCACAGCTGCTGATCATACTGCGGTACGTACTGTTCCATTGCCACCAGCTGAATTAGTGAAGTTGCAAGAAAAATATTCCAGATGCCCAGACGAGTCAGAAACAGAATATGTGTTGTGAGTCTCCCTCTCAGGGGGAGGATCGGATTTTACTGAGTGAGGAGGAAGCAGGAGGTTACTGGGGTCCTGGCGTGTTTTTAACCACCACACCAGGCATCATAATTCACTGGCTGCACAGGCAGCGTACTGGGCAGGAGGCATAAACCCTCAGGAGAGAGGCGACCCATTGGTGATAACTACTGCAGGGCTCTCTGAGCTGGCTGCTTCTGTACAAAAGGCAGCATGCAGACAAGCAATGTATGAGAGACCCGACGAGAAAATCCCCGATGTCAGCTCCTACTGATCCAGAATGACTAACAGCTCTGATTCACGGTCTTCCTGGGAGTTTAAAAGGGTACGTGGTAAATGCCCGAGATCGCTTGCTGACTGCTGTTCGGAATAATGCGAATGCTCGCCGGGGACAGCGAACCCCTATAACCACCTGGAATGAGTTTGTGCAGGAGTTTGTTAGTTATGGATGCTGCATGGGCTGTTTTCTCACAACTAGCCTACCCGCGGACAAACCTGTAAATCACGCACAGCGAGTTCGCCAACTTAACACATTCTAAATCTGAGGAGAAATTCCAAAGTAACAGGAAGCAGACCTGCTTCTGGCACCAAGCCTGGAAGCTGGGAGTGCCCCAGTACTGGTTGCAGAGTGCCATTGTTCACGGTCTCCAAAAATTACTTCAATCTTTAACTGCAGCAAAGAAAAATGGTAACGGCAGCCCGAAACAATCTAGAAAAAGTTCCCTGCCTCAGAAAGAATTTGTGCCCTTTGCACCAAAACAAGATCTAGTTGATTTTTACACCGAATTAATACTAGGTGGATAGGACCCTCATTTTAATTTACATTGCCAGTTGTTTTCCCAACCAAACATACTTCTTCTTTTCTTTTATGGGAATTAAATGAATGAACTGCACGTGGACGGAAGGGAACACCTACGCAGACCTCGAGTGTATAGAGGGCATACTGACACTGATCCTAGCCATAACAGCATTCCTCCCATGTATGATAATTTGGAAGCCTAAATTTTAAGAAAAGCAGTAATGACTAATCAACAAATTTGGTTGGTAGTATTGTTTTACACCGTACCGATGGTCCGTAACCAAAATAATGAAGAATGGCCATGGTCTCAAGCTTATGTTAAATACACCGGAAGTACAGGACAGGTCAAGAACAAAACCTTAAACCTGACTACTGTGGTTATGCACGGAAATGAGGTGTATTTAAAACAGGATTGGAAATAGGACAAAAAGGGATGGCTTCTTTCTTTGACAGGCACAATTGGAAAAGAAATCCAAATATGATGTAGAAAAATTAATGGGTCCACCCATGAGAAAGCTTCCCAGCTTACGATCTCTGTAAGAGATCCTGTAAGAGATCTTGACTCAACAGCCAAAATTAATCCAAACATCACAATTAAACCCTGTTCCACCAAGGACTGGGGCTGTGCCAATCATGATTCTACCATACCGCGTTGTCACCAGCGACATCTCAATAGTGATGTATTAGATCCAAGCATGATAAATGTTGAAATTGTTAAGAACTGCATCAAGGAAAAAGGAGAAGATTGTTGCTACAACTTTACATTGACCAGACCTGTCTATGTGACATGTCATTGGCAACAAAAGCAACCCACTCCTATGGGTTTGACATTTAGACTTAAAATAAATGCTGTGGCCGAGCCTAGTCCAGTATCACCTACTACTTCATATCCATCTACT
>NW_010424983.1:0-18185 GCF_000710305.1 Buceros rhinoceros silvestris | reverse complement strand
CATGCGGCAGGGCAACGGGGCTGGCCCACCTGGGAGCCGTTGTCCCAACAGCAGGGGCCGGTTACCCGCTGTGCAATAAGCCGCTCACACGCACGCACACGGCCGAGACACTGATCTTCGCCAGTGCTGCGCAAGAGGGGGTGCTGAGCGGGGAGCCACGGAGCCAGCGCACCCCGACTCCGTGTGCAACAATCCCTTTTAGAAAACAAGGAAACTGCTGTCCATTGGTTACAAGCGACCCATCACCTCACTCAGTAGCGTTCTGTTGTCTGTGGGTTAGCGTGGCTATACAGATCAGCACACGCGTGTCTGCGTAGCCGGGAGCGGGGGGCAAGTCTTTCCGGCTTGGCCGTGAGGCGGGGGGCACCATCTCCCACTGCTGCCTTTACTTTTCCCCTAGTTTCTGTGGAAACGTGCTGATTTCACTGCGTCTTGGTCATCATTCCAGCGTCTGGCGCATTCTGTGCGAGATGTTTCTTCTTCACCCTCTACTACCTCTCTGAAGAAATTCCTCGTTCACACAAGGTCCCAGTCAAGAAAGCATGTCTTACTTGTCCTGGTGTTAAATCTGCAAGCAACTGGCTTTTACGTAGTCAGCTGATCTGCACAAAACGCAGTGTTCAACTTCTGTTTCACAAGTAAAACCCTGCATATTCCCCAGTGACTGTTGGCACTGCAGAAAAACTTCAGTTTAGGCCCTTCAGCAAGTATGCCTTACATCAATTAGAGAAAACCTCAATTTTTGCCATACACCACGTGGCCTTGTGAGCAGCCCTCCTTAATTACACCCAGAAAAAAACAAACCAACCAACCAACCTAAACCAAAACCAACCAACCTTTCTCTGAGAATCCTTGGACTTACAGACCAAGTTCAAGCAGAGCTGCACTGAGGAATACAACAGCACCTTCCACACCACTATGAAGAAACAGGAAGAGAAAGGTAAGGCGTAGCAGTAAATGCGTACCTGGTGATCTATTCTCCCAAAGTCTTCAGTCATTTAAGTGAATTCTGCTGCAAATATGCAAGCAAATAATTCTGACCTAACCATAACCACCTGAATAAAAAAAAAAATCAACCAACTTTAAAAATATATTTTCAAATTAATGCCACCTAGCTTCAAGTTGAGAAAGGTGAGGGAGCAACATTTAAAAGAAACAATTACTGGAATTTAACCAAATTTTAAATGACTGCCTTCTAAGAAGCAAAATAAGAACAATTTAGCTTAGAAGGCACTCTTGAGGCCCACTGGGTCCAACCCCTGCTCAGGCCGCACACGACTGCCCACCCAAGGCTGAAGCGGCTCCAGGGACAGACCTCCCATAGACCAGCCGTTGTGGGGTCTCCCATGTCTGGCAGCTAACGGCAATTTTCCTGATGCAGCCTGCAACAGTTTCCACTCATCCCTTCACCGTGCAGCTTAAGAACATACCAATTCTCTTCTTCTTCGTAATCACACATTAGATGGTTAAAGACAGCAATCAGATTCTGCTCTCAATATTCTTATTTTTAGGCAAAACAAACCCCATTAGCTGAGGAAATATACTCGCTAGTGTTCAGAGTTGATGGTACCATTTCTGATTGCACAGACCACCAGTAGAAGAATCTGATGGAGAGAAAGCAAAGCCATTATTTACAACGCTGCCACAAGTAAAGAAAAAATGTTTTCTCACAGTCCCTTGTTGAGAGCTTGTATATTATGTATATTATACATAACAGTAACACTGAGGAAAAAATTAGACTGTTAATTTTAAACAGACCAATCACTGGAAACAGAACAAAGTAGTACAATCATTTCTAACTAGTTTAGAGCAGTTGTTTAATATTTTCATATATATAAAAACAAGAAATTGGCACTAACATTTGTAATTTTTCCATTAACAGAAATAGTGCATTTAAAACAATGGTAAGGAAATGCACAAAGGCATTTCAGTTAAGGCTTCTGCAGATACTGCATGTTCTTTATTTAAACATCTATTTTGTAAACTCATTTTGAAATTTCTGAAGTAACTATAAACAAAAATTAACAAGTAAAAGTACTCTGTAAAATAGATTAGGCATAAAATTGTTTATCAAGTATAATTTTAAATGATAACTTGAGGTTACCATTAACCTCATTAATTTAAATATGCTTATACTTGGACCCTCCCAAAAAGATACACTGGAAAGGCAAGCCTGGTTTGAAATACCGATCCCGTTAAGTTCATTAACTTAATCCCTGCGCAGCCATCTAAACAAACTACTGTATTTCACAATGAGAACGAATCTGGCTCTTGGCTAGCATCACTTTGTCTAAGGGATACTTGGAAGGCCAATTCCTAGCAATAATGGCAGAAATAAAGCCGTGATGTTATTCAGGTTTTTCCTGTACTGCTGTGATGCCACAGCAGTTTTGCCTGAGCTCCATACTGTATGGGCAAAATTATACTTCTTACCATGCCAAGATGACAGGAATGTCAAGCACCAAAGAGCAGCCATTATTAATCTCATCTTCAGGAGCTCAGCAATTCTGTAAATCAAACACTAGATCTGCAGAAAGTGTGGTGGCTACCTACACGGGAACACTAAGTAGTGCCTCATCCCCCATCTCCAACAACCAAATCATGACAAGAACCCCCAGTGCAACATTGAAGGGGAGTGGCACCCTGAATCTCTCCATTTTAATGTACAATGTAGTGCCAGCCACAATGTAACTCTACACTTTTGCAAAAATATATACACAAGAGCCATAACAATTTACAAAAAAGGTTTACAGCTCCTTGCCACAACAAAGTGAATGTCCCAGGATGCAAGTGAATGTCCCGTCCCCCCCCACCCCACCCAAGATCACCACAGCATTTAAAAAATGTCATTAACACTGAACTTTAGAATTACTTGAACTGAATTTGCTGGATGGGTATAACAGAACTCAAGTCCTCAACAGGGCAGCAGCAGCCCTAGTTACTCATGTTCCCATCCTTGTTTTAAAGCAACTCAGGTAACAGCATAGAAAGTTACTGGCTCTTTGACATCCTCCTTCAAGTCTTTCATCTTGCTACTTTTACCTTCACTGCTATGAAGTATAGTAATTCTCTGGGGAACTTTGACAACTGCACACCCCTTTCCAACCACACTTAGACATACATATCAAATAAAACAATGAAAAATCAATACACATACAGTAACATACACAAATAGGTTTGGGGCTTTAGGTGATACTTCCTTGGGAAATGGATTTCAACCCAGCTCTTACCTATGTCTACTAAGGAGACTGTTTCATCCTTCAATACCTCTGTATTATTAACATTTGTAATGCTTTCATTTTGCCACTTTAACATAAAAGAAAAAGAATGTTGGATATCATCATCAAAATCCACTAACTGCCACTATTGCTACTACAGCACTACACAGAAGGTGGGTTGCTGCAGTTTTTGTTTTGCTTTAGTAAGCATCTTCTTGTAATTTAAGGAAGAAGTTTCCCATTCCAACCTAATGTAGGACAACAAGCACCCTTCTGGACAAAATCAATCTCCATCAAAATAGGCAGAAGTAGGAACATTTTTAACATCTGTAAAAGCCAAGCTCGTTTTGAATATAACGATAATACTATTGCTCTTGCCATACAAGATAAGGAGAAATTGGACACTACTCTTGTGAATGGCTTTGTAATCATTATGCACCCTGATTGTGGAGAAATTACAGGACACACACATGTGTGGCAACCCAAACTCCCCACTTCTTGATTAAAAGATGTGTTTAGGTATTCATTAGCTGATCAAACTGTTTCAACATTAAAACTTCTGTTTCTTGTATCTACACAAACTTGAAAGAACTTGTTATCATCAAGATCTCTGCCAAGAGAACTAAATGACAATGAAGAAAATAAAGTGTCCTCTTTTAAGGAATTGTTAAACCAACTCCCTAGCAATTCAATTCCTTATTCTAGCAAATACTTTCTGTGACAACTAAATCCAGATTATTTTATGCATACTATGTGGGTTTTATGCTTCCCAGCTCTGTTTTGTTGTAACATTCCTTAGAACTGCTTTCTTCATAAGATTTGTTTTAATCTCTAGAGAATATTTAGACAACTCAGGTAAGCCAATGGCTATCAGCATTAGTAACAAAAGGAGGTTGTTGAAGCAAACAACAGTTGAAAAAGTACTGAACACCTGATCTTCTGCATCCAATTTCTTTGGCTTATACAGGCAGCAGTATTTACAAAATCCCCTTGGCTTTGTGCACTAATCTAACCTTGTAAAATAATAAGCAAGAGTATAACAGTTTTCCATCACATTTGGAAATTGTAGCATACATAAAACCATCAAAATCCAATATATACAATATAAAAAAGACTTTCTTAAAAAATGGAAGTTATAATACATGGCTATAATACACAACATGTTGAGCTATCATTCACAGCTACGTATTTGCAGATGATTGTTCCACACTATGGCTGGACTCTGGGTATGGTATCTCCCTGGGGAAATTCCTCGATTTCAGCATGAAACATCAGTTCTAAAACAGAAAAGAGTTATGTTTTCTTTTAGAAGTTTCACCTGAATATGATTTCATTATTCCTGAAAAGTGCTCTGGCATTCCCCCTAGACTCTTCCTTATCTTCCCAATCATAATACCAACAACTCAGCAATGGCAAGGGCCCCCACTTCCTTTAGAAAACTATTGTTGCTCCCTAAGATTAACAGAATCAGTGATGTTAGCAGCTGATCTTATTCAGTATTATCCTGCATTCAACCTGCACACCGAAACAGAACTCTGAGGCAGAGTGAGAGATTTTAAAGTTTAGAGAGTGCCAGACTCAAGAAGGCAGATTTCTGTTTAGAGTCTCATTCATTCATGGATATGTCTGCTCTAGGTAGGTATCACAGCATGTATCTGCAATACTAGAACCTGGAATAGAAAGAATCATGAATGTTATTGCTCACACTTAGCTATCACCATGGCATGGGACAGCCATGGGACACAGCCTAAGGTCAGCAGTGAAGAGCTCCGTGCAAAGAAATTTGAGTAAACATGCTAAGCAGCTGACAAGGTAGCCCTTGTGGAGCTCTGTGCTGCCGCAGGTAGACTTTTTGCGTATCTGGGTTCCCTTACGTACCTATACTGCACCCTCAGCATAGATGTACTTCGTCTTGCCAAAAGCACGTTCAGCATATAGACCAGGCTGCGTTCGCCAGCCACTTGCACGCACAGGTTGTGTAACATTACCACGCTGACAACAAAGTGGTTTATCCACCAAGTTTGAGATTCATGTGATTTTGCTACCTCATCCTTAGCAGATTAAACTTTCTCTACTGTTAGGGCTCAGCTGCAAATAGAATTTCTCTCTGTTTCAGAGGCAGATTTTCTAATTTTAGGAATAAGTAAACACCAAAAAAGCTCACCAAAACCTGAGTTAAATCCTGACACTGGCTTCCTTAAATAAGTCTTTATTATAAAAAAAAAAAGTTTAAAATACAATTTAAACATCTATTACAAATTATACTGTCAAAGCTTGTAAAGCTGCCACCTAGGTTGGTTGTTTTTTTTTTAAACTTGTTAAGTGAGTTATTAGAAGTAAACAGAGTAACTGGGGCCTGCTGAAATACAGAAATCTGTACATTACAATTCTAAAGTAAGCTGAAGAAGCATGTTGAATCTTCTTCAGCCTCCCAAACACAAATCTGTGCTTCAACTCATGATGGTCTTTGGATACCTCTTGCCTTGTAAGTTGAAACTTATGAATTTTATGTACAGTATAGCTACAAGTCACAGTCTGCATGCACTTGATAGAAAAGCTAAGTTATGATACACCTTTTGGATCAAGTTGGAACAAGCAAAGGGAAGAATGCCTAGTCTCTAGCACAGCTTCTTTTAAGAAAAGGGGACAACTTGCTGCTCTCTCCTCCAGCCTGGTCCAACGCAAGCAGTCCTCATTTGAAGTCCTGTTCTGCAAGCATAAATCTGACTTTTCAGAGCTTGGAAATTCCCAAAACTACTGCAGTGTTCACACTGAACTCAAAACGCATTCAGCATTTGCAAAAGGAACCTTAATAACATTAGAGAATTTTCTAAAACAAGCAGACTAAATACATCTCAAATACTCACAATACTGTTAAAGTAAAAATTATTTTTCCCCTCTAATGAAGAGGAGACATTCTCCCTCGTTTCAAAATTCACCTTCCTTTAGCCAGGGCAAAAAAGGATTTTTTTTCCTTTTGAAATTACTTTTCTTTCTTTATAAAACCAAACATAAGACACCAGAAACCTAAGTAGCACTTGCTTTGGAAAGTTAGGAGACACTTGTTTTTCCTCAGCCACAAAATTTCTCAGGACTAGTCTCAAACACCAAATGCAGAGCACGGCAGATAAAAACCTAAACAAAGAACATTTTGCCTATTAATGTTTCCTACCTTCACTGTGGTCTAGCTCTGGTCGGTAAGACAAGAAGATCCAACTTGTCCCAACTAGAATAGATACTACCAGATTCACCACCAGCCACGGCTGAACAATTTCTTCCTCTGAACCTGCCATCCTGGGAGAAGCACATCAACCCATCAGTCAGGTGATCACTGGTACATACAGGTTACAAAAATAATTTCAACAGAGTATCATAAAAACAAGCTTGCTAAGCCAGATGTGAAACCAGAACTACCTGTACCATCCTGATGACCTTGCATTGTAAAGTCCTGGTAAAAAGAGTGACTACTAAAGACAGTGTCTCAGCGAAGAAACCCCATTTTCTCATAGAGAATCTCACTTGTAGATTTCAAGAGCATATTCCTTTTCTTGGCCAAGACACAGAAAATAAAAGTCAAAATGCATGGTCAAATCTTTCTGCGGTGAAAGACACCATGTAGTGTGTTATCAGTCAATCTTTAGGCACTTCCTGATGAGGCAGCAAGGCAAGTGAATAGCAAGTTAGTGAAGTCTGTCTGGAAGCCAGTGCCAGGGCTTGTGCACAGATGCTGTGGAAAGAAAAATTTCTAACTGCCCAAACCAGCAAATTTTCATTTAAATGCTTTTGTTCTACTTCGCCTGGTCTATTTTAAAAACCCGTGCTACTAGAGTTTATGTCCACTAAATATCTACTTCAGAAAGTAACAGTTTTGGATGTGATCTCCTATTATGAAACAGTGCTTCATATTTAATGCCAGTTATGTATGTTGTATAACCTTTTCAATCCACCACTTTAACTAAGATTCCTAAGTGAGCTATGTTATAATTTACAGAAGTGATTTTTTAAGTTTCTTACCAGATGCTGCCATTTTCTGAAGGTGGTGTGTAGAGGTTAATTCTGTCACATGTCATCTGCTGGCTTAAGGATAAAATAAGAGCAGCAAAGTACACTGGAAGAAATGGAATTAGTAGTGTCAGATATAAACCCAGAAAACACTGTCTCATTGTGACATAGTAATTATCACTACATTTGCTTTCCTTTCACTGTACTGCCTCCAATTATAGGGTCCTTTTATTCACTCTCTCTTCTTCAGCATTCCCCCGACCCAACAAAGTCTGGCTTCTGCACTTTTGCAATCCATCAGCTACATCAAAGGCGGCATCTTGTGATTCTGGTTTTTGCTAGGGCTGTGTTCTGTATTTAGAAGTGGGAAAAGAACAATCTCACTAATAGCCCCACTAATGGCACTATTGCAGATACTTTAAAAAAATATTTAGCACAGTGTTCATGGCCTTTGAATGCTATTTTCGACTATTGAGCAAGTTATTTATTCTAAAGCAAAAAATAACCAGGGAGGAAGATTTCACTGATTTTCATACTGTTTTTATGTAGGATTTTTCCACTTACTGTGTTTTCTGGACAACTTCCTATCTTCTTCAAAATACTTACAGAAAGAGGCTACTGCTGCAGGGTCTAGGGTAAGAAAGGCCCTCAGTACAACTGATGCTTTTGCCAAATCAATCCTGGTAACAAAACCAAGAGTCATTAACATAGCCCAGTAAGACAATAATATTGTTCCTCTAACAGTATTCTATTGTTCTTTTACTTTCGGCAAGCTACCTTTTTCTGTCTCTGTTACAGTGCCCTGATACACAACTATAATCACACACACGGCAGTGTTCCTCACTATGCCAAAACCAAGGAAGATTGAAACTAAGGAGGATTTTCCATGAGGTCTATAGTTTTCACACTGCAGTCCTTTCTGGAGCAGGGTGAATATGGAGAGATCTGTCCTTCTCTAATCCTTACCACTCATTTCAGTGTCCGCACCACCAACCAAGTTATGCCAATGTATGTAACTACCCACCCAGCTTGCTTCAGTAAAGGGGCAATTAAGAAAAACTCAGGCCTCTTCCCTGCCACCATGAAGAAGTTGTCACAATTGCTTCCATAGCACCAACTTCTCCCCTGGCTTGTCGTGCTGCCCTGGAAGCCATATGTAACTAAAAGAAACATCTGTAGTATCTATGAATCTGCTCTGTTTATGGTCTTTTTTGCTCCTCTTTCTGTTCATTCCCTCTCTTAAGCTGTAATGCAGAAACCCCAACTAAGCCAGGAAAACTGTTTACACAGTGATGCAGCAAACCTGACTGGGGAATGGATTGACATGAAAAGTAACCTGATAGAAACATTAGTTGTTTTCTACCTCTTTCTCTCACAAAAAAAAAAAACAAGCCAAAACCCCAAAAAACCAGGTCAGCTCTTCCATCTGGTTCACCTCATGATCCCACAGCCAGCACCAGGACATTGAAGGAAGGCTGCAGGCAACAGACAGAAATGAGTAATCAAAGGTCTGAATGCTCAAGTACACCTTTTATCTGTATAGCTAGCCTTATCACATTAAGTCATCAACAGTAGATGAAAATGTGCCACAGGAAGGAAAAAGGAATATACTGCACAGAAATTATGACGCCTGCTTTGAAAGTAATGCCTCCTATTTTACTGTGTTGGACTGCGGGCTGCTGAGCTTCCTGTATTGACCTGTGGGCACCAGGGGCTTTTCTGCATGGGTCTGACAGAAAGACTGGGGACAGAGCAAGGGCTCTTGGGTGCCACCATCTTGTTTCGCTGGTGCTGTCAACCTCTCACTAAGTTTGTTCTTTATCAAGTTAACCATCTTCATGTAGGCTATGAGGGCTGCTCCAAAAGTAACGCCTGCTATTTTATTATGTTGGCCCGTGACGACATCAGAGGCGGATGTTGGTGCTGTGGCAGTAGAGGTTGAACCTTCCCGCCAACATCCCGTTGAATTTTGTTGCCGTGCGACAGACGGCAGCAGAGGGGCGCTCTGACAACCTGGCGCCTGACATGGCAGTGCCTGTGAAACAAAGGGGTGTCACTGAATTCCTCCACGCGGAAAAAACTGCACCATTGCCACTCATCAAGGCTGCTGAAAGCTTAGAGACCAGACAGTGGGTGTCAGCACAATGAGGGGGTGGGTGCCACGTTCCAGCAGTGATGACAGTGACGGTGGGCCACCTCCACCAGTGCAGATTGTTACGAGCACAGCACACAGGCTCTTGTTCATCGCTGGTGACAATGCACAGCCAGTGGTGGGGACTGTGTTCAAAACAGTTTTGTAGCTGAGAATTTGCTCTGTCAAATAGTGTTACTGTGCTCTTTGCATCTGTTGTAGCTTCCATGTAGTTTCCAAATAAATAGGAGGCATTGCTTCCAGAGTGACCTAAGTACATACAACTTTCAAATACAAACATATTTTACCTGTCAAAAGCTGAGACTGTACTGATAGACAGCAACAAATAGAACAAACTTTGAGCTGGGTACGCGAGTGTCTTATAGTGCTCAAGCAGGTTTGAAACAGTGGAAAGCTGATTTCCTGCCAACATGTAGATAACAATGACGTTCCATACAGCATACCCAGCAAGGAAGCCATGGGTAAAGAGTCCCATTGCCCTGAATGGAGAAAAGATCATCAGACAAATTTCAACATCTTGAATTAGCAACAAAGTACCGATAGAAAAGGCCTATGAATCCATCTGCTCAACCCTGCTGTGTGGCAGGATCCCAGCCTTTTACAGGTTGTTTTTGAGTGCTTTTTCTGATCTAGTTTTAAAAATTCTAAGCAATAGGACTTCTGTTTCCTCTCTTGATAGACTACACCAGAACCTGAGCATTGAAATGAAACTGAGATATTTGGCCTGACCCTATCACTACTTCATCACATTACTGCTACAGGAATCAAATATTTAACTCGTTGCCTGTACACTACTGTCCCTTACAATGCTCTTAAACTTGTTCCCGAGACTGCCTCTTCATTATCTTACTTGTTAGGAAGTTGATTAGGAAGTGAAGGCTTCCAGATAAAATACACCACAGAAGAAAATGGCTGTTATCTTCCTGTTCTGTATCACAAGACCACACATTAAGAAAAATAATAATAATTTTTTGCTATTGCGTGCAAGCCTATGGCGCAGTCCAACTGCACTCCTCCCTCTTTTTCAGCAACCAGGATTTTTCTTTGAGAATCACCAGAATTCAGGTTATTTTTATTCTGGTCACATATAGCTGATGAGCAAATCTCATTTTGTAACACATTTTTTCTGTAGGTCACTAATATTGTTGTTTTCAGACCAATGTCTTGCTATTTAGATTTTGTGTGAATCTTTGCAATATGACTTCCTTGTGCAATATGACCTTTTATTGGGAATATCCAAAAGAAATAAAGACACATCACAATGATAAGGAAAGGGTGCTCTTTCAGGGAGAAAAAAAACCCAAACTGACAAAGCCCTGATTTCTGCTTATTTACATCAAAACATTTATCTTTCACCTGAAACTTCGATGCACTAAGAGGGCAACATCTCTGGTAGTCCATGAAGCCTTCACATCCATAAGTACATTGATATTTTCAGTGGTTTTAATCAATTCTGCACGGTCAGCTGCCTGAAAACGCCCTGAAAGGGTGAGGAAATTAGTTTTAGAGAGTACTGTTACCTCTATCATCACTTCTGCATTAATACTTAGTAGTGTTCAAAAGCTGTAGACGTCAGAATTTCCATCAGAAAATTTCTCCGCACTTCCTGCCCTTTGTCAGCTTACATTCAAGCCAGGATGCCTGTGTCAGTGTGATGTATCCCAGCTGGTCAGGCTATGGATTTAAGAATGTGCAAAGCGCTTTGGGTAATTACTCAGAGTTCCCTGGTATAAAAACAAAAAAAACCCAAAACCAAACCCAACAAAGACCAACCAGACTCAACCAAAACTTACACTTGAAAGACATTTTGCAATATCGTAAATGATACTTTCTTCTCAAGGTACGGTGACATTATTATGTCAAATAAGCTCAGCTGGCTACTATCAAAGAGCATTTTTCACCCACGCCATGGAATTAAAAAATTCAACCAAACACGCTGAAAAACCGTCACGCATATTTATTTTCAAATGCTTCCTGTACTGGAAGCCTTTTTTAAAAATTCTTCCCAATACTGCAATATTTGGATTTTAAATACAATTTTTCCTTTAATTGCAATAATGTCCTTAAATTACTTAAACCACAAGATGTACTTACGATTTTTTTCAACAAACACTTTGCTAACAGGCTGGCTAATTCCAGTGGGAGCAGCAAACACAGGCTGCTGATCTGGGCTCTTTCTCTGCTCATCCTCAATAATATCTTCCTCCTCAACTTCTAGCTCGTTGGAACAGCGCAATTCGGCTGGCCGAGGTTTCCTATCAGCACAGAACATACAATGGGGCAGAGAAAGTATAGGAAGTAAAATGTAAAACCTGAAGGCTCATATGAACATTTAACATGTCTAACTTCACAGGCTGCTGACCTGTATAATATTATCCTCATTTATAATTTCAAGGCCTAAAGTTCTCATGGAGTTAGTTAACTAAAACCATACAGCTAGTCCCTGATTTTGGGGGTTTTTCTCCCTATTTAAATTCCTTCCAGTGTAAAAGAGTAAGGTGGGAAGAGATACATATCAAGAGATTAACAATTAAAAAAACCCAAACAAACTAAATACAAGGCCAAGAAAATGGATGCTTTTGGTAGAAAGCCAACTAAAATGATTTAAAGGCATAGTTCTGGGAGAAAAGCCAAAGCAGGATGAGAAAACAGTTACGTTTCTCATAAAATTAAGAAAAATATAGCAAAAATGAAAGAAAGCAGTAACATATTCTAATTTTTCAAGTATGACTGAAATATTAGGCTCATATAAATGTATTCAGAACTGTAATGCATCCAGGTATTCATAAAGCAAAACCAGTGAAGAAAGTTAGATCTTAACCCTGGTAAGAACTGCACACATACTATGTCTTGCACAGGCTGAACGGTATCGTGGGCTTCCAAGATTTTACAGTTGTGTAATGTGACAATGCCAAATATTACTCCCACATTCACTACCACAGTTATTCCAAATTAATATAAAAGTCTCACTTTGTTCTTTTTTTCTGTTTGCGGATCACTGTTTCTTCAGCTTCAGTGACATCTACGCCACTTCCATTCTGAAATAGGGACGCAACATTTTGCTGGGTAAAAGAAGTCTCAGAGTCTGAAAATTTAAAATACACCACATTAAAGTTTCACAGCTTCCATAAAAATGGAAATACATTCACTGAAATACATATTACATAAACACAGTGGCCAAAAACCCCAAACAACACATGATCATCTGAGGTTTGAATGATATAAAGGATCTATTTTAATACTCCCAAAACTATATTGCCATTATTTGCATGAAAGTTTGTACACTATGGAATGTGAAACCAGAAATGGAAGCTCTAGGCTACCATTCGCTCAGAGCTGATTTTCCGCTGTTCTAAGTACAAAAGCACATGAAATGTTTTAAGCCAAAATACAAGTTGATCAATCATATTTCTGTGTTAATAAGTTTTATTTAGCGTTCTTTCCAATCTACAATTATTTCACATACCGGTATGTACTTTCTTCTTCTTGCGCTTCCTCTGAGGAGGGACATCATGAGGTTCAGGAGTCAGGGGCTCACTGCTTTCAGACTGCCGACGAACTGCTGCTTGGACAATGCCATCTGAAAACCGTATGAGAAGATTCAGCAACTTTAATTCAGAGCCACTGAGAAACAGGCAAGAAAAAAGCTGCCTTTTGCTACATTGTGCAGAATGTCTCTGTTTGCCCAGCTTAGAGATGAGACGAAAACGTACTGGCTAGGAAATGCAAGAGTTGGGAAACAACATGGTTAAGTAAGAATACACAAAGGTGATAGCTGATAACACTCCTTTCACCCTGGCAGTTTCATGCCCAGGAGAAAATCTAAGTATCCAAGGAGCAGAACAGTTCCTGACTGGGCATACAACAGAGGACCGACTGAAAGAAATCTACCACAGGGAAGAACTTCTGTATTTTTCCTATCTACATGCAAAGATTATAGTGCAAGAGACAAGAAAAAACTAACAGTTTGTTACAAGCTGATTCACACAGGTATGTGCTAAGGCAAGACAGCATCCCATCAAAGGGAAGTTTAAATACAAAATACACACCAGAAGAATAAAGGAGGTGCAGAAAACAACACTGAAGGATGTTTACTCTGGTCTGAGAGATGAATTACTATGAACGAACTACATTTCCGTGAGGTTAACATGAATTCAGCAAATATTCTAGAAACAGTAGCGTCTATTTGCATGATGCAAATATCAGAAGTAGAAAGTCAAAGCTACTTCTCTATTTTACATCACATCTGCCTTTTTATAACTCTGTCAAGTACTGTGTAGTTTTTATGATAACTGAATCTGTCTTTGTTTTCACTTCAAGCACAGGTTTTCCTGCCTCTTATAAAACTTTGCTTTGCTAAAATGCAAAATGAAGCAAAAAAGTAATGGCCAGAGCAAGATGTACTTTGCACTGTCATTCAGCTCACTGAAAACAGTAGTAAACAAAACGCAACCTTTAGAAAACCCTGCTAGCAACAGCTCTACTTGTTGCACTTAAAGGTTTTTCAGTGAGGCCTCAATGTACACTCTTTTAAGCAAATTAAGGTGGTTTACTCAAACCATCACATGGACCTAAGTCAACTGGTTTACAGAAATCCACTAGATTCTATCAACACTTTCTGCTTTATCAAAATAGATCAGACTCATAATCTTGCCTAAAACAATATGTTTGTTCTGCAGATCCACTTCTTGTAAAAATACAAAGCGCTGGTGCTAGTAATCTTCAAGGCTCTTAACTCTTTGATGATAATGGAATGATTAATTTAAGACTTTATTTGGCCCAGGACTGAAATTGAGCCAATTTGGTAAATGAGTTTTACCCTAATTCATTCAAAAATTGAAGCACTTAACACATTCATATAACAAGCAGCTTACAGCTGGAAATTACTATTTAATGGAGTATCTAGAAAAAATTGGAATGAAGGAACTTTTTCAGTTCAGTATCAAGACCTTCGGTATTAGCTGCACTGGGAATGGATCTAGCAGAGAATGGAACAAGTTACTTCAGATAGCATTACAGACTTGTTCTAAAATGACACCACTTAGACAAAGAAGATTGCAGTCATTCAATATAAAATAAATTGTAATAAATTAGCTGTGAACACTACTCAAAAATAGAGTACAAGACTGAAGACCATGTATCTGACAGGAGCTTGGTTACAGCGCAGGTCTCACCCAGGATTACAAACACAGTTTTCAGTCTTGGCAGCACCTTACCTAATGGAGTCTTTCCTTTGGGTTTCCTTTTCTTGGGACGACTGAGTGGAATTTCATCTGCAGAATATAAAACAGAAGTATAGGTGCACAGCAAGGAGAAACCTCCACTTCCTTTCTTTAACAACCATTCTATTGCTAGTTATGAAAGGGATTCCTTTTTACAAGTGAAGGCATCCTTCACCTTTTACAGCTGAGGAAGGTGACAATTTACCAGTTCACACAAGCAGGAGTACAGAACGTGGGAGGAAAACAGGATAAGAAATCTGTCTTAAGTGCAAAGGCTAAATAAAAAAACCTAAAAAGTGCAGAGGCTAAATACGCACATGCACATATGTTAAACAATAAGCTGAAATACTCTGAATAACGGTCTGAAGAATAAACTTCTTGTTTAGAACACAGTGACAACATTACAATTCTCTTGATTAAATATGGAAATAGCAAACAGTAAAGAGAACAGAGAAAAACAAAGACAGCTGTAGCAATGGCAGCACAGGTATCCATGCAGTTTAAATAATCAGCCTGCATTTAGGAAAAGTATTTAAAGAGAGGATGAAATGACACCTAAAGGAACTGCCTATGTTTATGATTTTCCACACTGTCAGAATAACTCACCTTGGTTTCCACTTCACATTGAAGAGCAGTGTAAAAGAAACACAGATGAAAAGAAAGTTAATTTTGAATCAATTACACTTCAGAACAGTGAAATCCACGTTGCTGTTTTTGTGACTCATTTCTTTATCCCAGCTCCTACTGCTTTTTGTGAGCAGTCGTGCACAACAGGGTTAAGAATATGAAGCAATCATCAAGATTCAACAGTTTGTGACTGTGCACAGTTTCTTGACTAGCTAACTGCGGATCAGATTAAAAGCTTTAATCACCTGGCTAATTACAACTTGTCTTACTGACTACTATGTAACACGCCAATGGAAGTTATGAAACATTTGACCATATATAGTGCCTTTTCAGTAATGTATATGTCATCAATCGCAAACATCACATTTGCTTTCTGGTACTTAGAAGAATTCTGCAATGCCATGTCATAGAAACTATATAACGGCCTTTCCTTCCACGCTGAAAAAAAAGGCCAAATTTCCCCTATAGTATGTTGAACTAGTAGATACCTATACCCCTAATTCAAGAATATCTAGTCTAATTTAAGAAATTCTTGTTCTGAAGGATTCGTCATTCAAATAAACTAAAGAACATGAAACGAAACAAAGAGGGAAGGAAGAAGAGATTGAAAAGAAGAACATCAATAAAACTAAAGTAGCTATTTGAAACTTTTTAAAGAGTTTACCTCTTAAGAGTATTAAAACTGAGGTAACAGTAAAATTTCTTGGCCTCTAAAACTTTAAAATGCTTTGTTTTCCTTGTAAGGAGTTCTGGGACAACAAATTAGCAGGAAAAGCAATTATTTCTAAAACCATTAAAACTACTCTGATGTTTATTACACTTATTTATCTTAATTTCATTACTTTTAAAAACACTGCGGTACAGAGCCATGATCAATTCCACAGAATGAACTAATTTTTACCTTGGCACTGGAGGGAGGGCACGGGGCGGGCACTGAAAAACAAGAAAGACAAAAATCAAGATCTGTCGGTGGGAAACTACCTCTCAAAAAACAGCAATTTCCAGACATGGTCGGAAAACACTAAGCATGTTTCACTTCATATGGCTCTTAAATAGCTACAGGCTCCTGATGGAGATGTTACATAAAAGTAATACCTAGAAGACGCAGCAATGATATGCTTTTACCAGTTCTGACAGGCGCTGGATTAGGGACATGTACGAGGCGCAGCCTGCATTTCTACTTCCCTTGAATAGTTTTCACTGATTCATCTAAGGTACTGCTGTCGTTAGAAACCTGATCAGTCATTCTACGTAAATATCCAAGTACTGCAATAATTCATGCGTTCAATATACTCACACAGCGTGAACTGAGTCTTTTCTATTAAGGAAGTTGTAAATTCAGAACAACAGTAAAAGCAATAAAAAGAAATAAGCTTGTTTATGAAAAAGACTTTTAAATATGATAAAACTGTAATTTTCATATGATTTTGAAAATATTTACCAGCAGGTCAAACAAAACTAAAACCTAAAAATAAGTATCTCCTGTTAACAATCTGAAACTGAGCTCTTGCACTTTCCCTCACCTTGAAAAAGACAGTTCACTTTCAGATTTTGTATTATATAATTATATTGGAAGAGTATGCATGAATAAGTATTTCCCAGCTCCAAAAATCCAGTTGATATCAGAAATAAAAAAGGCTGTAAGACTGGTAAGAGTCAAGGACCCACAAACTTACCACTTGTTTCTTTCCCATATCATTTGAAGCTGTTCCCTGAAAGGGGCACTGTGAACCGGTCTATACTCCCTCACACTGAACCTCAGCTAATTCTGAACTAAAAATAAGCTTCCAGCAGCCAGGATTAGCTGGACATGAACCTTCCTGCCCCTGGGTTAGGGCCTAGTACTACTGCTGTTTGAAATGGCAGTAACTTCCATGGCAGCAAACATTACTTGCAATGAAAAAGCTGTAACTCAGTATGCAGGTACAGTGCCAGTGAGCAAGTTTTACTGGGGTTTGTTTACCCAAACCAAATGAGACACTTGGTGCAAGGAAGGGTTTGCAGGATTAGACCTCACATCTCTCACTCAGGATTTCGGGCATGTTGAACACTCGCAGGAACTGCCATTCACACAGAGAGAGAACAGCACATCCTGGGCAGCATCCAGCAAACTAGTGAGACCATACAGGTGCTCCATAATAAAGAAAAAATACTGATAAAGGTCAGAGCTCATTACTTTATTCCCTGCATTCTTGTGGTAATAGTTACGCTTAGGATAGTTGATATTTTAAAAAGCTAAAATCTAAAAAAACCCTCTACCCCTTTTATACAGCATTCAATGCCTGTGCAGTACCACCTCTGTGTTCTGTAGTACCTCCGTGCTATGTTACCATCTATGAAACAACTCAAAAGTGAATTTATTTCTGTATTGTTTATTCCTAGCAACAAAGGAAACCACATGAAAGCAGGTCCCACCTGCCGGGAAGTCCTCAACTCTGCCATACAAATACCAGCTCTACTCTGTCGGTTTCCAGTTTCTCAGAGCCTGAAGGAACTCATTCCAAACTCCAGAGTGAGTGAGTTTGGAAACAGTTTTCCATTCCCCTACCGGCAGAAGAGCCGAGTGCTAAATGTCACCATAGTCCCTGTGAAGACAAGAGACTCCCACAAACCAGGCAGCTACTGCCTTAGTGAAACCTTGTGTTTGCACGGGTTAGCCAGGCCGTGGGACACACCTGGAAACTTTAGGGCGGAGGGAAAAAAAAAACCCCTATCAACTCCCCGGGTGTCCGTTCAGGGAGAGCCGAGCAGAAAGCGCCTCCACTCTTTAGCGTGGCCGCTATGAAACAGCTGCCAGCAGATGTATTTACTCTCAGAGCGCGGTGAGCTAAGGTGCCACCGCCAGACCTCGGAGATGGTACCGAGGAGGCAGTTTCGCACAAACTCGAAATGCAGCAACGCTTGCAGCCCCAGCAAAGGACGCGAAGAAACGCGTAGCCCTGCGGCCGCTTACACCCCACCTCC
>NW_010424982.1:25764-41021 GCF_000710305.1 Buceros rhinoceros silvestris | reverse complement strand
CCCCCCGCCCCCTTCATCCTGTTACGTCCTCAGTAAAGTGATAAATGTGAGAAAGGAGCAGTTTGGTATGTGCCATGTTTTGCACATTGCACTGATTTTTTTACCTCTAAAACTTTAAGGCAGAAAACATCCTGTCCCTATACATACAAAGGACCTGTTCAACATGGGGGTATCTGAACAGTTGAAATTAGTGTGCATCCCCCACAAATATAGTATTGTAGCCTGCAACTGTTTGGGTTGAACCATCCATTTATACATCTGTATTTTTCTTGACTTGTAGCTTTCCCTTTCAAAGATACTATGGCAAACATCTCTTTCTCCCCGAGGTGGGCCAGCTGAGAATGCTACTTTAGGATTACAATAAATAAACTTACAAAAACATAAACATGAGAAAGAAAATGGCAACTCTGAGCCATTCATCATTTTCCCTTCACTTCTTTTTTCTCCCCACAGCTGTTGCAGTAGCCCTTTATGAACCCCAAATATTCCTTGCTCTTCTGTGGCAAGCACTTTGTGAGTTGTTTATTAGCTTGGAAAACTGTTTCTGTCTCTCAGGACAGGCGTCAGTAGAAGATAACTTGGGTGAAGAAAGTGCCTTTATGCCTTAGGAACTGATGAACTATTCCACATGATCCAGCGCTATGAACCATGCTGAACTGAAGACCAGCAAATGTTACCTTCCATCTCTTCTGGTGACTTTAGTGTTGTCTTCATTATCATCTTCTGTTCTCCCTTGCCAATTCACTCAGCAGTTTGCCTCCTGTGCTACATACCAGCTGACAGATGTATCCTTTTCATTTCACATACTCTTAAAGCCTTGGGCACTGCTTTCTGGAGATATTTATACAGCTCTGGGACCCAGCTGCTGGAAAAGTAGTTTGTACTGAATATTTGTTACACGTTCTACAAGATCCCACACACTCTTACTTTGCATAGAGTAAAATTAAAAAAAAAAAGGTGCCGATGTCTTGTATGTATTTTGTATGAAGCTTAAACAGTACACCTTGCTATATTCTGACAGTCTTTCGAAGGTTTTCTCCTTAACAGTATGCATTAGATGAGAAACAGTTTTCATACATGCCATAGTGCCTTCAAAACCTATCCACCACCAAGTTTCTTCATTTCCTACAAGCAAAGAAGTGGGAGGATGTCTTCCTCCTGCACATCACAAGACATGTCTGTGTCCTCATCTTACACACTAGAAGAGGAAGGGCATATGTAACAAAACACATGGCTGCCTCTGTTCCTCCGCAGTCAGTAAGAGCAACCGGTCATGCGTTAACCCTGCTGGTGTAATTTCTTCCCCTTATTTTAACCAATACGGGACAAAGCGTGGAACCAGCAGACAGATCAGTTATTTTTATTTTGAAATTCTCTCTTTTCCTATGTGCGTGTTTTGCTTTCAGCATACCTTATAGATGTATTAGCCATTAGATGTATTAGATGTATAGATGTATTACTGCACAGCCAACTCCTGGCTCTGCCAGAGGAAGGTGGTAGAATCCAAAGGCTCTTTTGCCCAGTGTTTTACTGCTGTGCTGTGATTTAAATGATCTCTGTAGGAAAAGCAATAAACACAAAATATTTGAAAAATGCTAGAGCAGAACCCTGAAAGATAAAACAGCTGGCCTTTGCTGCGGTTTCTAGGGCAGCATTTTAATAAACATTAGTCATGGTGATTATGGAACGTTTTATCAAGAATACATCATTTCCAGCATTATTCCATTTTTTAGTCCATATTAGCATAATAACTTGCGTTATTAGTATAATTTGAGATGTTTTAAGGACATGGCTGGAGAATAAGGAGCTCAGGATGGAAAGTGTCTGATTGCTAGTTGCTTGTCTCGCTTGCCAGGGCCAATTAACATATTTCATCCATTTTCGCCTTTGTTTGACTTATCAAAATACAAATGTGCTGCAGACTTTCAGAATCACTTAGACTCCTTGTTCAGGCTTTAGAGGCACATAGCAACACGAAGCACATTCATGCAGATTAAGTGCTCTTTGGAGTATTAGAAACCACTTAATCTGTATAAATATGCTTCAGGTTGCTCAGTTTTTACACCACCTTGAGAAGGAACTGCAGTGGTTCAGAAAAGCATGTGATGCATTATTTAAAAGAAGATATATAATCCGTGTTAAGTTTATTTTCCAAGTGACTGTTGTCAGAATCATAGTTTTTGGGTTTTTTTTTTGTATTTTGTACTTCGTTACACTGGGTTAATGCAAGTGACAAAGGGAATTTCCTGTTATATACTCTATTACTTTCAAAATTCTGTTTTTATCACTGTTGATTTAGAAGATAAGCATGAGAGATGTATAAGTACTGAGCAATTTTACTTTACAAATTTGTGCAGCAGGAAGGATTTACCCTTCTAAACAGAAGAAGGTAAGCAATATTTATTTTCTCACCTAGCTAAATATGTTAGCCCATGCACAAAAAGCATGCCTTTTTAATTTCCATTGACTCTAATTTTCATTTCCAGTAGAGCTGAAAAGAATGACGTATGAGACAAGACTAAGAGCCTCATATTGGGATGTTAGCTATTTTGCTTTTGGGGTTTACGGTGTCATTTAGTCTAATAGCCTTGATAGTATAGTTTAATTATCCCCCAAAATAGAAAGCATGGTTGCATTGCACAATTTTCCCAGGGGATGTCTTACATATTCTGAGATAAATTTTAGCACTATACTTAATATATTTGCAACTGTAACTATGTCATCTCCTGAAATCCCTTGTTATTCAACTACTTAGAGCACCCATTCGTAAGCAGATGGTGACAAGGACAAGACAGTGTTCATCATAAAATGCATACCCCAAAGAAGTAAATAAGACTTGTGGAGCGGATGACCTCTGAAGAATAGAATTCAGTAGATTGAATTCTAATTTTAGTGGCAACTTTAGAGTTTGTCACATTTCCCTTAAATGCCTATTATGGGAAAAAACCTACACTTTGTGGTCCATCTTGAAGGATGATTTAGTAAACGACCATCTTCCCTACTTACATTTCTGGGGCTATTGTCCCCCTGACTTGAGGTGCAGCATCTGTTCCAGACATGGTAAGTCAGTGCTAGCTGCTGGAGGCAGCCTTGTGTTTGTACCCTCCACCGGTAAGGTCCTCCATTTGTTGAGGACATGCCACTGCAAAAGAACGCATCAGGGCTCTTCATTTCCTGAGGTTCTCCTGCGTGGGCAGGAATGGCCACAGCAGTTTATATTTGTGTCCTGAAGAAGGACTCCCCCTGCCACCGTGATCATAACCTCAAAACCGTGGTTTTAACAGCCGCTGGCAAGGCTACCATGTGTCCTACCCTGATATATGTGATGAAAATGTTGGGAGCAGGGGAATACTTATTTGCATGGTGGAGCAGTCTGAAGGCTTCCCTGAAAGCCATTAAATAACCTGGATGGGATTTGCAAAGGGCAGAGTGGCCTATTTGCTGAGTGCAGAGCTGAGTTTTAGGCTTCCTTTGCTCCTTTCTCATAGAATAAGTGAGGATGCGACCTTTGTTGTGAAGGGAACAGTTGTGTGTCTGCTCTGGGTTGTTTCATTGTCCCTGAAAGAAAGTTCTTTGTTTTACAGAGATTTACAGTTTTGGGGGGTGTGTGTGTGTAAGAATTCAAAATATTCTTTTTTTAATAAAAATAATGTAAAAAAAAATTACAAAGAACCTTTGGAAATTCCGATCTTTTTCTCTGATAAGCAGTATCCAACTGCAGTAAAATGGGTGAATAAGGCTTCTCCAATAAATTCAAAATGGATTTTAAAAAATGGTGAAGTAATTAAGGCAGATTTCCTAATTTTCATCCAACTTAAGGTGCAGGTTGCATTGTTTATGAATTGCTCAAAAAAACCCCTGTTTTTTCCACTGTAGGCTTGGATATAGTTCCCTGGATTGTATCCAGTGCAAACACTGAAATGTTATATGACCTCTATTGCTCAGAGGTCCTTTGCCAGAAGCTCATTGCAGGAATGGGCTTTAATATTTTTTGCATTGGATTTTTCTCTACTGTTGGTTTTATCATTCTTGATCTCTGCAAATGTGCTTTATTGTCTGGATCATTTAATTTTGTTAGGCAAACGTGCTTCATTTTTTTAATGATAAAATGTTAGCATGGTCTTCAATAATAACTGTTTTTCCTTTCAGAGCAACTGATGCATAAAGTCTAATCTTTTGTAGTTGAAGGAAGATGTTCTTTAAGAATTGATTTAGGGTCTGCCTTTGTCTTACTAATTTTTAATTACATGCAGTCAGACCTGATTAATCTGAATTAGTATGCAAAGCCCCTTTTTAGAACTAAATAAAATCAGATTAGCCAGTAAAGGATACATACAAGGATGTGTTATAAGGTTAGTTAAAAGCAAAATCCTTATTCTTAAACATACAGACATTTCTGTCTGAACATTTTATGCCCTCTAATTGGCTACATAATTTTGCTGTGTTGCAGAGCTTTAATTCCTTTTGACTTTTGAGTGAAGCATCTAAGCATCATAATAATATTATGCAGTAAAATGACTTTGTAGGATTTTGTAACTGAAACTGGGCTTAAGAAGATCAGTTGAGCCAATGCCTTTATGGACACAAGTGTGTTGCCATTTCAGAAGTCACTTTGCTTTTAAACAGTGCCTAATGCAACCTGATATGAATTAAGAGCAGCTGCAATGAGAGTGAAGCCCTCCCTTCCCTCCAAGCTCTCCTTCCCTCTTGCTCCTGGACACCCACTTATTTTGTACTTGATTTGGTGCTTGTTGGAGTACCACACCTCAGCTAACTCAAATGGCAGAAATTAACCTGGCAAAAGAGTGAATATGAATATTTTTTTGCCGGTAGAGCAAACTGAATGAGTTTACCTACATAGAGGTCAGCCAAGTATCAAAGTTGATGAGACAGAGGGGAGATGGTAAATGTGTAGTGAGGGTGCAGGAGGGGTAGTGGAAGGAAGAAAAGGAAAGAGGGGGCAAAATCTCCATCCTTCAGACACTGTGGACAGTTTGTCAGCTCAGTCATAGTGTGGGACTGTGCCCTAAGGAGGCCAGTCAAGTCAGCAGCTCAGCAATGTACTTAAGCATCCTGTTTAGCTCACAGGATTGAGCTCACTA
The DNA here is from genome assembly GCF_000710305.1 of Buceros rhinoceros silvestris. Lineage (NCBI taxonomy): Eukaryota > Metazoa > Chordata > Aves > Bucerotiformes > Bucerotidae > Buceros > Buceros rhinoceros. The sequence goes on along the minus strand of NW_010424982.1, from coordinate 35,919 downwards.
AAGTCAGCTGGATTTAAGTATGTGTTTTGAGCAGAGGTAGATTCAACAACCCAATATAGGCATCCAAATAAAACGTCTCCTTACTCTGCCCCATCATTGCCTTTCCACACGCATGCCCCTGCCTTGGAGGGAACACGCAACTCTCCTGGGTTTTGGGTAACAGGAGCAAAAATGCTCTTCTCTGGGCAGAGGCCACAAGTAAGCAGAAACCTCCTTAGATGCAATTGCCTTTTTATGTTGATTGCAGCCTGTTATGCTGCTACTACACAATTATTTGTTAGAACTGCACAGTACTGTAACTCTGCATCTCATCTCCATGTCTCATCTCATTTTTAAAACAAAACACAACACGTTACACTGTTAGCATTATGTTGGAAAAAAATTTTAAAAAGCTTCTCGAATACAATGGAAAAGGCTACTCTAGCAGGACACTGGTTATTTTGATTTGAAATGGTAGATACACATCTAGTAGAGGACAATAAAGGCTTTATACTTGACTAACCCATGCCCTATTTATACTACATATTTTCGTGATGTATTTTTGTACTGCGTACAAAAAAATACGAATGACTCAAATTCATCAAGAAGGTATTAACTAGCATGTTATAGGGGATCTGGCTACTATTCTGGCAAGCTGCCAAAATGAAAGAAAAAAGAAGCTCGTGGAGAAGGGGATGTAAAAATACATGTGAGTGCAGAAAGCCAGCAAGTGTAGGAATAAGTCTATGTGGAAGCTAAATCCAGCTACATGACTTGGCTTACATCAAAGAACAGTAGCGACATTATGAGATTCCCCACATGAAATGATTTCTAAGGGTCATTCATACATTTAATTTTATTTAGGGTTCAACTGGATTGCCTGAGCAGACAGGTGAAGATTTGATATGGTTCTTTGGAAACTGTAGGAACACAAATGAGCAGAAACCACAACCATGCAGGAATGCTGACCACATCTCTTCGAGTTGAAAGACCTAATGCTGCAAATCCTCAGCTCTCTGATTAGACACTTTGCTTAACTGGGCCCTAAGTCAGGAAAACACATTACTCTCTCTCTTTTTTTTTTTAATTTTCCTGTTTCTTACGACTGCATTCCCTATTCATTTCTTGTACTGCTGTAGATTTTCAACAATGATCACATTATCGGTCGAACCCAGACTCTCTTTCCCATCCCCCATCGAAAAAGAACAGAAAGACTGTACAGTTTCTTAAAAATCTGCTGTTGCACTTATGAACTTTAGCTGTCAGGCACTTAGATGCAATGTTTTTCAGGAGGGAATATAAATCTGGCCATTTCAGTGCTATTCCGCTTGCCCTTAATTATCTTCCTTCATTCTGGATAAATAAAAAGATTAATTCCCACACATTCCTGAAGCTCTGCTTGGCTCTAAATTAGATCAAGTTGGGAGTTTTGCTCATTACAGCTCTTCTTCCCTGCTGGCAGAGAGAGTCTTGGCTTTGTCACTTGTCTTCTGCCTGTCCTCCTGTCCTTACAATTCAATTGTAAATCCTGCATGACCATCATTCAACCGAAGAACAGACTCCCAGAGCTTTTTAACATGTTTCTTACTGTAAAATAAATGCACATTAATTCCAGACAAACCTTTACTCTGCTAATAAAGTTTTAGATGCATAGAAAATAATGCAGCTGAAAATACAGTGGAGCACAAATTGTAAATGGCTGCTTATCTCATTAGAACAGCATTTCAGCATTTCAGCGTGCCAGAGTGTCACTTCAGTTTTGTGGGCCCTCCCCTTCAAGAAGAATTACTGCCTGTCCTTATGCAGGCGTATTCTGCGACAACAGTTCCCACCATGTTTTTAATACATATGTATTACATTTCATATGCATAAGAAGCTATACATAGTATGAATCATCTGTTTCATAAACTTGACTATGCTGTTGTCAGAACCTATAAAAATAATGTGACAGGCAGACCTTAGCAGAGCATCTAACCACAGCTTTTGTGAAGACAATCAACCGCACTCAATCTTCATCGCCTCGGCTGGAAACCTGCCCCTGGAAGCCAGAAGGAATGCAGACACGCAGGAAGCCAAAAGTTTGACAGATTTTTCAATAACAAGGAATACATGTTTCATAGCAGAGGTCTTTGAAAATACCTTGTCAGTCCCACCTTCCTATTTCTACCGAAGGAGCTCCAGGCTAAACAATTTTGCTGATTACAGCACCAGCAAGACTGACCCATGTGATACCGCCTTGAAGCACTGCTGCTTTATAAACCTTGCAACCTTTCTATTAGCTTCCTGAGAGTTCATGCAGGGTCCTGAAGTACGGTGTGCTCCTATATGTGGGCAGGCATGCAGGAGGTCTCTTTCCTGCTAGGTGGTCACAGACAAGCTTCACTGAAAGTTTTTTCTATAGCCGAATGTGTCCATATTATCCTTAAAGATGTCAGGCTGATATTGCTAATGGTTTTTGTTGTAAAGACCAATGGCAAAGTTGAGTGGCAAATAATGACAATAAGATCCAGTCTTCTATCATCAGAAAAAAATAAAACCCTCTCGTAACACCCTTTTAGGGGAATTGTCATATGTGCTTTCTTTAGAAAGGTGCTAAAGTACCAGCACAGGTCAACAAAAAGTGACCAAACCACAGGACAATTAGTCCTGAGGACAATGAGCCAAGGAAGTTATCTTAGCACTTTTCTATCTATCCCTTTTATTCCCCTGTGAAAGCCCTAAAATGATTTGAGTGGGCAGTGTGGACACAGGGTTTTTCGTTTTCACTAGATCAGTTGATAATATTCATTTTATCATTCACAAAGGGTGTAGGAACAATAGTAAAACAATCCCCAAAGTACCTTTGGGAATGTATTCAAAGACTTACTCTAAAATTATGAAAAAGTAAAAATAATGTTGAGATCGGCTTCCAGAAAGTAAGACTTGTGTCTGTTATGAAATTATGTGAAATTTTATGTGATTTTGTGTGATAATGTTTGTGGTCATGTGCTTGCTAATAAATCTTCCTATATTTGTACTGCTGAGCTGAATTTCACCCAAGGAATTTGGATTTAAGTGAAACGACCAGGTTTTTTTTTTACTGAAAAGCATTTATGAATGAGAGTAAGAAACTGTACTTACCCTGCTATTTTCTTGAACTAGCAAGTTAATTAAAGACATTTAAAAACAGTTTAGTAAATGCTTGACCTCAAGCCCTTATTTGGGCTTGACTTTAATGATATGCAAGTTCTCATTTGATTTAGAGCACAGGTTGAAGCCTTTTCAAAAGTGGAGATAAATTTCCATAATGCAGCTTTGTCTGCAATTCAGATAAGACACAGAAAGGTGACATGTTACATCATGTTGTTATATAGAACATGGCTTTTTCTTCAAAATTGTCACCTGACAACCCCTACATCCAGTTACCATATTCAGAGACACCGTAAAGTTCAGAAGGGAATAATTCTCATTTCCTAAATTTCAATTATCTCAATACTGCCTAAATACGAGCCACAAAAGCTGCCTAAAAGAGAATAAATTATTAAGAGAATAAATTCATTTAAATTAAGGTGCAACAGTAATAAACATATGGCTAGCACAGAGGCATTTCTGAAAGTGAAAAATGTGTCTTTTAGTAACACTTGTAAAGGTAGACGGGGTGTAAGGGGCAAACTTCTGGCGAGATCTAATCAGCCGTGCTTGTGCTTCCCTAGTTCAGCACTGGAAGTCCCCTTGCTTCTATTGAAACACAGCTTGAACAAAACGCTAATGAATATACATAGACGCAACAAATCCTGCACTGGCAGAGGAACAGTTTTTATGAGCTAATAGGTCTTTTCTCTCTCCAAATACTACAATTCACTGAAAAAGGAGTCCTTTTCCATGGAAATGTGGGCATCGAGTGCACAAAACAGTATTACTTTGCGGAGTGATATGAGCTGGTTATACTATGTAGAGCTCACCTACTCTTTGATCAAGGTAGAAAATAAACTCATAACCAAGCTGTTAACAATAAAGGCCCCAGGAACAATGATTTTTTTTAAAAAACTACATTAAACAATTACCCCATTTCTAGGCAACCCAGCCTCTGCCTGAATAGTTTTGTGTTTTCCATAATCCCACTAAAGTCTTACACAGCCTTGCTGAATTTAATTTCTTCGGTTTCCTATTTGTATCCCTGTGGTTTTGCAAATTAGCCATAGTTCTAGTGATGTTGAATCACACAGAACCTTTTGATTAAAGTACTACCAAACACAAGGAACCTTCAATATAGCTGAGGTTTCCACAGGGATCAAACCAGCCTCATCTGCTTCTTTATGCCAAATTTCACTAGCTATGTGACATGGCACTCATTCTTCCCCACTCTGGCAATCCAAACCATTATTTAAACAGGAAGATACTTTGGCACTGCATACAATTCCCAGAAGCACAAAGAAGAAAATTTCAGAAGGGTATGACTCAACAAACAGCCTTAAAAAAAGATCTACTTTCATTTCCTGTTGGAATCAGTAACAAAATAAATTCCCACCCCGCCTCCCTTTATTTTTTTTTTTTTTTTTTTTGACCAGCATCAAATTAGCTCTTTCCAATGTGAGCCAAATTCAGCTGCTGTTCCTTTGGTACTGCTTTCCTTTGTGCTTTAGGCTAGGCTATGCAATTAATTTTTACTAAGATCTGTTGAGTAATTTTACTGAAGCTCACTAATTTTTGCCAAAGCCCTCTGGATAATTTTATTCAGGTCTGCTCAGCATGAAGCTGTTCTGGCTCCAGCTCTGATGGTCTACCCAAATGCTGGATGCTGCCCTCATATCTGGGAACGGTAGCAGTGAGCCGCAAGGGCTTCCGAAGAGATCAGGGCATGTTACAGACCCAGTGGCAGGAGCGTGCCTGCGATCTGGGTGAGGTCTGCTCAAAACGGCTTTTATTCCTAATCCATCTGCAATATCTTGTTTGAGGTGATGCAGAGTGCATTTTATTAATCTGATAACTTTTTATCCCATATTGGTGTAATTCCATGAAGTTACGGATTTATTTTTATTTATAATATTGCTAAGCAGGGAAGAAAGAAGTCCTCTACTCAGGAGTTTTTCTTAAACTTAGAGCTCACTATCTGCTATTTGTGACAGTTTATCTGACAACCTTTTTAGATGCAGTGGTTGTATTATTTGTGAATGCGTATTATTGTGAATTTGTCCTCCTTTTCTCTTAACTGTAGATATTTCAGTGGCTCGACTTAATGGGGTCTTTCCTAATTTAGTAAGCTCAGTTTGCTAATTCCTATGTATGAAACAAAAGATGAACATAAAAACTAAGAGATTCTCTTCCCTTCCTTTTCATGTGAATAATGTTTTAATACAGTTGTGGAGAAGTTGTATACATCTGTGGAGGAAAAAGGCAACTGTCATCCCCTTTATAGACATTCTGAAATCCATGGGAGCTGAAGGTACTTCCAGGACAGAAGATCAATTGTTTCTTAAGTATGAAAAACTCCGAAAAGATTTCAATTGTCCAGAACATCTAGTTTTGCCTCCAACCACTGCCTGCCATATTAGTGTATGTATTTTTTGTATGCTCCCTTAAACAGACTGAGGAACTGGGTGATTCAGGCTTGCTGCAGAAAGCACACACTCCCTTTTGAATATCAGGAGTCCAGAACAGGTAGGAACTTCTGTCATTTACATACCGGCTGAATCCATAAAGCCGTTTAACACTTACCTCCCATTGATTTTATGGAACATTACCTCCTAAATGCTTTTGGGGATCTAGCTAGTCATATTTGACTATTACCTGCTACTGTTGTTTCATGTGGGCACCAGTGATAGTCTGAGGAGTATCAAGAAGGATTATGGGGCCCTGGGAATGGTGGTAGGGGATGCTGGAGCAGAGGAAGTTTTTCATCAGTCCTCCTGGTCAAAGGGAAGGGGTTTGAAAGGGCCAGTCATATTTGGCAAATCAACAACTGTCTACAGGACTGCTGCCACAGCCAGGGGGTTGACTACTTTGACCATGGGACTTGCTTTGAGAAACCTGTTGTACTGGAGGCTGATGGGTTCTATGACGGAGTTACAGTGTTGGTGGATAAGGGAAGAGCAATTGACTTCATCTACCTGGTCTAAGGAATTGTCTGGATGGTTGCACTCAAAGAGTTGTGATCAAGGGCTTCATATCTCAGTAGAAACCAGTGACAAGCGGTGGCGTTCTTCACGAGTAGGTATTGTGACTGGCACCGCTTCACACATTTGTCGGCGACATGGACGGTGGGACTGAGTGCATCCTCAGCAAGTTTGCTGACAAAACCGAGCTGTGTGGTGTGGTTGGCACACCGGAGGGAAGGGATGCCATCCAGAGGGACCTTGACAGCCTTGAGAAATAGGCCTGTGAGAAAGTCAAGATGTTCAGGAAGGCCAAGTGCAAGGTTCTGCACCTGGGTCAGGGCAATCCCAAACACAAATACAGGCTGGGAATGAGTGGATTGGGAGCAGCCGTGCTGAGAAGGGCTCGAGGGTGTTGGTTGTTAAGAAGTTCTACATGACTTGGCACTGTGTGCTCACAGCCCAGAAAGCCAACCATATCCTGGGCTGCATCAAAAGAAGTATGACCAGCAGGTCGAGGGAGGTGATTCTCCTCCTGCTTCCAGGTCTGGGACTCCTAACAGAAGGAGGACATGGCTCTGTTGGAGTGGGTCCAGAGGAGGGTGACAAAGATAATCAGAAGGCCAGAGCACCTATTCTATGAGGATAGGCTGAGACAGTTGGACTTGTTCAGCCTGGAGATGAGAAGGCCCTGGGGAGACCTTTTGGTAACTTTCCAGTATCTAAAGGGGGCCTGCAAAAAAAAAATGGAGAGGGACTTTTTACAAGGGCATATAGTGACAGGACAAGGGCTAATAGCTTTAAAATGAAAGAGGGTAGATTTAGATTAGATGCAAGGAAAAAATTCTTCTTTTTGAGGTGGTGAGGTACTGGAACAGGCTGCTCAGAGAGGTTGTAGGTGACCCATCTCTAGAAGTGTTCAAGGCCAGATTGGGTAGGGCTTTGAGCAATCTGGTCTAGTGGAAGTTGTCCACTAGATGAATTGGTGTTGAAACTAGATGATCTCCAAGGTCCCTTGCAACCCAAACCATTCTATGATTCTATAACTCTATGATTCTATGATACTTTTTTGTTTTATTGAGATGAAGGCAATTATATCGCTAAATTCCTTCAAAATTCAAGAATAGTGTTGTCACTCTAATGTATGCTTTTTGATCAGTACTTGAAAACTTGTCATTGTGTTTTACTGCTGTGCTTAGAAACATAATTACATGGTTTATAAAGTATAATCAATATTAGCACACTAAGGTAGAGAACAGTCTAGATCTCTTAATTTGCCTGCTTTCCACATTAATGCATTTTTCAATATGTTGGGAAGCATTAGCAATTAAATACCATCATGACTTAGGGAAGTGGGAGCAGCCGGGGTCAGGTGTTCCAGCTTCCCTTGTGCTTCTTTAGAAGCAGAGAGCAACCTCAAATAGTGCTTATCTGACCCATCAGACTAGGTTCACCCCTCCTTTCTATAGCTGGGGCAGTGTGGAACAGCCAGAGCATGCTGGTGACTCTGGCTCATTAATTTTAACTAGAGACTGGGCCTGAAGGTAGTTTAATACCTCTGGACTACAGCTCTCTCTGCCTCTTCAAAGCGGTGACTAATGCAGTTAGTAGTGCCTTGTCTAGAGCACCAGTCTTCTGACTAACACTTCTCCTAACCACACTAACACACGGCGACAGATGCAGCTATCCAACAAGCAAAAAAATTACATCCTATGACTCTTTTACTTCCTTGCTGCACTTTTTGGCTAGTTTGGTTGCCCAGATAAACTGCTCTACTTTTAGGAGCCACGGGGGTAAATCAGACCCTGTGAGCAATGGTGGAGGAGCAAGTCTGCTCTGCTCTGCCCTGCCAGCGTGCAGCAGTGCCCTGGGAGCCGTTACCACAACTATGAATCGCAGAAATAACTGCTATATTAGCCTTACCTTTACTATATAAGGGCATTGCATGGAAGAACTTGCATGGAGATCCTCAGCTGCTGTTGCAAGACTTTTTAAAAGTATCTTGAAATTCCAAGAATCAGTCTGGCCCTAGTATACCTTTAACTTCATACTTAAGATGAATGGGGCAACCCTAACATAAAAATGAGGAATGTGGAATGGTAGTAATCCAAAAAGGTACTATGTTTAATCACACATTACCTAAAATATATTGTCTACTGGTTTCAAAGTTAACATGAAAATATTACATGCAGGCAGCTCAGCCTGTGAAATAGGATTTGTGTCTAGATGTGTCCTGTTGTTGCTGGAACACCATCAAACTCTCTTCTACCCACAAATATCAGCCTTTGGAATGATCCAGGGCAGGCCCAGCTATAAAAAATGCTGTTTACTATTAACAAACTCAGCGCACTATCCAAAGCAGATTAGGGAACTCTAGGAGTTGCCCATGGATACACAATTATATGATTTCAGCAGAGGAAATGTATGCTCTAATATTAAGAATGATTTAAGACCCTATCTTAATTGAAAAGAAAATAAAATTTCAAATGTATTAGACTTAGGGTAAACTGCAGTCAGCTGGTACCACTAATCATTGATCTGCATTATTGAGATACAAGCCAAACTCATACATGTTGCACCCCAGGGTGAATCTTGAGTTATTTAAAAAACAAACAAACAAACCCAAAACAAAACCTTTTTTTGCCAGTATTGGGATGCCATCGAATGTAAGATCTCTGACTCTGCACCAGGCCCAGCCATTTCAAAATCATACAAATATGTCATTACTCAAATCCTCCCTTATGACTAAAACTTCACATTTACTTTTCAAAATGGATCTTTTGTGTTCCTTCCCTCTTATCTGCTGTTACCAACTGAAAATTATCAGAAATGCCAAGCAGTCTACAGAAGGGACGAGGCAAAACACTAACACTTCAAAGTGCAGGCTCCTCTGAGGCAGCAGCAGCCCTCACCAGCCTCCAAAGAGCCCCTGGGAGACACCCACACCCATCAATAGGGCACTTCGTGTCACTCCTGCTCCTCCCAGCCTCATGTCGGAGAGGGAGAGATGCTAGGCCTGCAGGCAGCTGCTTTGAATAATGCCCATTTAAACTGGTATTCTAGTTCTTCTGCTCTTCAGTCATTGTACTTCTTCTGCTATATTTAAATCTAAAAATGTAGAGGCCTACAGCCGTTAACTGTCCGTATGCGAAGGGTGGAAATGTCCACCCACAGAGTTTTGCCTTTACAGGTGCTCGTCAAGGCAAGGAAAGGGGAAAGTTGATGAGTACAGGAACTAGCATAAAATTAAATCTTGTGAAACATAAAGACCTGCATTTATTTATGCTCATTTAACCTGTTAAATGGGCTATTAGCAGGCTATAGCTTTTCCAAGTGTCCCTACTTAGACTAGCTCTCCTTAACACTTCTGGAAAAAGTAAGACAGCGGAGAGATTTAGAGTTCATTTGTACCTGGGTTCTGTGAGTAGCAGTGCTCTGTGTACTTATCAATGTCCCTTTCAGTCTCGGAAGTACAAAAGTGGATGTTTTCCTCTTACCACTTGCCCCCTGTTAACAAAGCCAGCTCCTATGGACTGTTTCAACAGTTTCAGGCTGAAAATTGGAGTCAGAAAAGGAAAACACAGTCATTGACAACCATGACATGACACGAATCTGCTTGTTCACTTTGGAGACCCTGCGCCTTGTTACCTTTCTGTGGTGACAGGAGGAAAAATGAGGAAGGCATTTGGAAGAACACTTAAAAAAAACACAGGCAAGAGAAGCAAACAAGCTCACAGCAGAGAAAGTATCTCGCTAAGCAGCTGCATGCTGGAGGGACTCTCCATGCACTCCAGGCAGCCTTGCTTGGTGTTTGTACAGACTTGCATTGGCTTCTTGAGCCGTAGTCCCATTTTTCTCTCTAGATGTTTGCATCTCTGTCATCCTTACATACCCCAGCTTATCAGCTTTGTCTAATTTTCTTCAGAAAAAGTGAAATAAAAAATCAAAAGAAAGGAGAAGTTCTATCAGTACATAAAGTGCTTCAGGCAGATATTCATCTAGAAAAATATTAAGGAAAGAAAGGGAATGCATAAGTGAGCTTCTATGAACAACAATAAAATGTAGTGAGAAAGTACTTGTAAAATAGAGCTGAGCCATCAGCAGG
>NW_010424982.1:10532-25684 GCF_000710305.1 Buceros rhinoceros silvestris | reverse complement strand
AGGAAGCCCACAGGTTGCTCCTGCAGCACACAGATGACCAGCCTGACATTTGAATGCCCAAAGACATCTGCCTCATTTGCTTCCTCGATGCTCTGTGGACAGCATTCTTTAACAGTTAATAAATGGTTTGAGGAAAATGCCCTCATAATTGCCATTGGTATGCAAAATGGTTCCTTAGAGAAAATAAATAAAATGAACATGAATAAATTTAGGCTCTTGAATTGTGACATTCCTTATAAACGAAAATCTGAGCCAAGAGTCAGCTAAATGAAATAAATATATCTCCTGAGAAAAAAGACCCAAACAACACCCAAACCTAACAACTCTGAAACAAAAGGTATGATACAGAAAGTACTGGCACAAATTGTTCTTATTATTTCGTTGTACGACTGTCTCCCTAAGGGATCCATCAGCATCACAGCTGAACACCTCCACTGTACCAATCGATTAGTTCCTTCTCAAAACTTCCCTCCAGGTTGGTGTTGCTGATTCTGTTCCACAAACAAAGTTTAAGCTTATAAGGGAGCATAAGAAGGTCCATTTCCCCTTTGTGTTGCTTATCTGCATCAGTAATCCTTTTAAAGTAAGAGCAAAGAGAGAAAAAAGAAGCAGAAAGAGCAGACTATGACTAAACCCTTTAAACCTTGTCAAAGGTGAGAAACAGGTCAGGAGGCAACAGTGTCCAGGGAAAAAAGAAAGTCTTGCTGTGATTGCTTTCTTCACACAGATAAAAAGGACCAGTCTGGGGCACATAAGACTCTTTATTGCTCTGGGCAAGTAACTTGCTCTGTAATTGTGCTGGGTTGCAGGGTTAAGTCAGGCTTCAGTCCTCCTGGCCTTGACTCCCTATCCATGCAGAAGCTGCAAGCAGGCTTGTGTTTATCCGCTTTGAACTTGGTAGCCTACCCGTGTAGTTTCACTGTAACTGAAGGCTATCTTCAGTTATTGATGACATGGTCCTTCCCTGCCTCCTTCTGTGGCCCTTCTTATGTGGCAGGATTTTGGCAGAAGAGCCCTAAGCTTGGCATTAGCAACTGCAGGAACCCACCCTGTGCATGGGACCCACCTTCTGTGCTAATGAAAGGGCTGTTCTGGCAGAACAGTAATGTTTCCTGCTGTGGCATCAGCTGCAGCTTGCTAAGCCCTTACTCTTCTGCGCTGGGGTGTGGGGAACACTGCTGCGGGGTATGGAATGGGGGGGAGGGTATGGAGTTTGGTCTCTGCTTTCCTGGGGACCAAGTATTCTCTTCAGAGCAGCTGGTGTGGAGGACTGGTCTCAATGATGCCGATGTACTCCTCCACATTACCCTTGAAGAAATGTGGAAAATCATATCCTTTACATATCAAGAATCAATCTTACTCCTATCAAAGCTAATGGCAAAGCTGCAATTTATTTAAGTGGAAACAAGATCAGGTCCCAGGTGGCTGGAATTAGAGCTTGGAGCAGGAAAAGACATTGAAAATTAAGAAGGTGGTTGAGGTTACGTGGACATTTTTCCATTGTTATGTTGGCTAAACCACCCCTCCAGCCACTTGTCCTTGACCTCTTTGTTACACTGATGCTAGAGCTTGTACATAGAGCTAAATTTTTTTTCTGGGTTGAAAACAAGGAATTTTGGTGGTAGTTAATTTTCAATTGCATGACGTCTCTCACGTAGTCCATTCTGTGCTTCCACATATGCTTTGCAAACACAACGGGGAAGGTGACAGGGGCTGCGAACAAGTGGCCAGAGAGGTTGAGAGCTGCTTAAACTACTTCAACACCATTTCACTTTCGTTTACTTTCTTCCTACCATTTCTCCTGTTCCCAATTCCAGGCATCAAATGTAAGAAGCAAATGATAGTTCATCTCTTCTTGTCACTGCTGGCTCCACAGCCCTGTCATCTTCTGTCTTTCAGAGACAGTGGCTGGCTGGGAGTGCTGAGGACAAGTTCACTTAGACGAGGTGGCAAAACTCTTACCCTGACTGAAAGCAGAAAGTTGGCTAATGCCCTCACAAGTATTCAGACCTTGTGTGCATGGATACTAGTGTGAATTACTGTCACTTAACAACCCACAGCTTATCACTTCAAGTACAATAGCTCCCGTGTCCGTGTCCTTAGGCAAGTATGAAAGTGAGCTGGTTTACTTAAGTCTCTCAGAAAACTGAACTGGGGCAAATTGCCTCAAATTTTCTGGGGCAGATCACTGTGCCGATGTATGGTGACCTGACTCAATATCTGAGCCTGTAGTCCAACACGAAGCACATGAATATTTTAAAGGATCTGCTCCTAAATATTAAGACATTACTCTATATGTCATCAAGCCGCTATAGTATGATATTCCCTTCTGGGAAACAATATGCTGTAACTTATCCTGCATTGCAGTTTATTTGCCTTCCAGTTTTTTCCTTTTGCTCCAAACCATTCTTGTTTCTTAACCATCTTTTAAAAATGCCATTAATTTTATGGGTCCTTTGCCAGCTGCCTTTGCTGCTGTTGGTCCCTCCTCCCAGCTCCTCTGACTCGGCGTTTCGTGAAACCACACTTGGCAGGAAACACACTTTTAGAGGGACCAACTGTAATTTAGACAAAAAGACCATTAGCTGCACTCAGCAGCAATGGCAAGACTGCTTTTGGGATGCTATGTTAAAGCACATTGAGGCCAGGAAGAAATACATTATTTATGTTTACTAAGTTTTTTCCAAACTTACCCTGCTTCTTTTGCAGTATTTTGGTCAAATAGATTACAGGCTATGATGAAAGATCCTGCTGTGTGGCACTAAGCAGTTAACATTTAACAGGTTCCAACCCACAAACCCACAGATGTTTCTGTGAGCATTTCAAAAGAATGTGGCGTTTTCTAAGCTGGGAAGACCATAGCACGTGGCAGCCATAAGCATGGTCTTTGATTGTGGTTCCTGCTCCCTGGAGACTGCGTTCCCTCCAGAATTGCCTGTTTTCCTCATTAGGACAGAATTGCTGTTTTCTCCATGCCCAACCATCCACACACTCTGTTTTGTATGTCCTCTTCTGGATGTCAAAGAGAGGAGAAGAGCAGAGGCAGTTATGAGCGGTATATTTACTCCTTGTCAAGGAGAGATATTTCTATTAAAAGTGCGGGACTGTCTCCTGATACAGTCAAGGTCTCTTGGGGTTGTCAAGGTAGATACTCTTTTAAAATACACGGCTTCTGACAAAACAAACAGGAGTTTTCTGTGGGAACAGAACAGTCGAAAAGACTATTCAGTCTTTATTTTTGGCAGACTGTACAGTGTTAAGGACAGGTCAAAGATAATGAGCTGTGATTGTAAGAGTCACGTATGAAAGAAGGATGTAGTGATGTGTCATTTCAATCAAGAGAGTCCGAGTCAGAAGGGTTTTTGTCTTCTGCCTTGTCAGGGAGAAATCTGTTTCCTCCCCCAGCATCACCATCACCCCGCAGCAGATATTGGTCTGAACTGGCAGGTTTTGCTCTCATTTCTGGGCCTCTTGAGAAGGGGAAGAGACTGTGAAACAACAAACTGGGCATTGCAATGTGATGAAATAAAAGCCATCAGCAATTAAACAGAATATTCATGACAGTGATTGAAGATGACTTTATTTCTTGCTGCCTCTGTTTAAAGAATGTCCTTTCCATATACTCACAATGTATATGACAAATGACTACATAACTGTGGGGGAAATACATAATGCTCGCTGTCTCCGATCCAAGGTTGATCACTGAATGATTAAAGCAGAGTCTTTTAAGGTTATTCCCAGCAAGGACCTGCTAGCTTCTTTATTATTGATATTTATTTAGGCAGTTATGCCAAAATAAGTTAAGTGTACAAGGAAAAAAACTTTTTACTGTAGTATCTGAATTTATGCATGTGTGCAGATACAAACATATCTATATGTAAGCAATATTTTAAATGTCTGTCACAGAAATGAGTACAGAAGTTAACATCAGCAAATGTAAATGAACACACATTTTTTTCATGAACAACACACTGTCACTCATGGAAAAGTTTGAACCTAGTGGCTAACTACATTTTGAGAAAGGTTTAGGGTATTTTTTCCATCTCTTTTTCTGGGAAGGAAGAAAACACCAGTAGGTATGATCTGGCAGCACAAATAAAATAAAACAACAAAAAACCATAACACAGCAAGTTGGGACACCTTGATCTCGGTGGAAAAGATATTCTCTCTGGTTAAAGTCTGCTTCCAGGACAGTTCTCCTTTCACAGATCCCATACATCTTGTAATCAGTGAATTTGAATAGGAATTTGTAAGGAATTATTGAGTCCGACAGTCTGAGGGCTCAACTTTTTACTACAGCTCTTCATGGTTGCTGACCTCTTTGAGATATATGCTGTCTTCTCAAGTAAAACCCTGTTATTTCAAAACAGAGCAGAACTAAAAGCATTATGGACAATCAACAGATCTGTCTACAAATTTAACGGCATGATTCACCCCTGCTCTGCTACAATTTTGGAGCAGCATGAATCCGGTGTTTTTTGTCTCCTCATCCCAGACGCAATCTGGGCTAGCACAGCAAGGGACAAATTTCTGGGAGCTTAAGCTTGTTCTGCTGTATTAATTTTTTTGGTTTTTGAGAGCAGCTGTCTTTGAGATTTGTGATCTTTTCTGAAAGCATGACCACAGTGATCATAAGGGCTTGGTGAATTAGTACAGGAACACAGATCTAGATCTTCTCTACCATGTATTTGCCAGATGTAGAATGACCTTTGGAAGCATTTTGTTCCTGCTTTGGACTTGAACAAGAAATACCAAAATATGTAGCACGGACCACTAAAACCAGCAGTTAAAACCACATTGAGATTCTTTATTCCAAGTCCTGAACTTTAAAATGGATCATCTGATGGTAACAGCTTCCCTTGCAGTTCAGGAATAATTGTGTGACCCTGGCTTGACAGTTAAGTGGTACTGAAGGGAGACAAAAGTGATTGTGTGTTATTGGTGAACAATGTTTTCCTGACCAAAAATCCTGTGATGAAGGAGGTTGTATTTTAGTTATAGCATCAGATATTTCAGAAAAGATTAAGCTTACGAGATCTCCAATGCAAAGCTACCTAAAGGCTGAACATTTGTCTCAGAACAAAACTCAACCTGAACTGAACCTGTAAGATGTGGAAATTAAGCTTTTGCATGTGTTTAGAAACATGAGATACAACCTCGCCATTAAACCCCTTAATTTTCTATTCAAATTCTAATTTTATCTTAATTCAATGTGATTTAATATATGATGAACTATATGATTTATAAGTTGTCAATGTTCAAAGCACATGAAAGGGCTGCCCCTGTAAATTGCATTGCCTGAGCACAGCATAAACTGGTAATTGTAACAAGATTAGATGGAAAGGAAAGGGGAGAATTTCTTATGACATTTCAAAGCTTCTTATAGCACAGTACCTTCACTTCTATTCGCCAGCCAAGATGTTACCACAGGGCCATGGATTGTTATTTAAAAGGCTCATAAATGTTGTTTTTTTCTTTTTTCCTAAAAATAATGTGAAAGAGGATGTGCATGATTAACTAATGTCAAATGATATCCTAAATGACACTGCATAGAGATTAAGATGCCTCGATTTTTCTGTATGTGTATCTTAGTGCTATATAAAGGTGCTAAAATTATAGTTCTGGAAACTGAAGCCTCCTCTTTATGCAGCAGTGGAGAGAAGAAAGGATCACTCAGTCTTTGGTTCATTCAGGCTGTTCTTCATTTGCCTCCTACAGCTGCCATTCAGTTTCCAATCAGCCAAAGTCTGCACTAAGGATTTCTCAGGACACTTTAAAAATTAGATTAGAGGTGGAAGACCACTGATATCTTTTACAAAGGAGGTCCACTATCAGTAGCTTTTCTTACTTGAATCCATGGTCTGGTAATCTAGAGGTAGAGACTAATTTTCTGCTGATAATCAACTGCATCTTTAAAATTAACTTCGTTGTTCATCTGCTTTCTAGCTGACAATGTACCTTATAACTTGCAAAACCACAAAGACAGGTTTTGGTGTGAAAGTGTATTTGAAAAGAGACTGGAAACAATTTCCAGAAGTGAAGAAGCTGATTTACATTTAAACAGACTCTTTCTTCAGAAAGGAAGTTTACCTGGGGTAAACCGCTGGGTGGGAATGTCTTTTGAAAGGATGTTAATTGTACCTTGGTTCAAAGAACTCTTTGAAATTCCTGTAATGCAATTATGCTGAGTTAGAGGAAGTTAAAGGATTGTGTATTGGCAAAAATGCAGTTAGAATCCCAGTTGAAGTCATGTGTCAGAAGTGCTATTGATGATACCATTGACACTTGCCTCTGATAACTTCAAAGTCTGTGCTCTGTATGAATGTAAGTTCACTGAGCTCAGCTAGCAAAAGGACAAACCAAGACAGAGACACCGGTCCAGACCTTCAAGAAGTGTAACTGCAGCTATGCCACTTAACAACAGCACATCAAAACCGAGATCACCACCTTTTAACACAGAGGGTACCATGGCTGTGCTCTACCAGATGAAGCCAAACATCTGTAGAGCTACAGCTGTTACTCACAGACAGAAAGGGATCTCTGTGACTATCTGCTTTCTCCATGCTGGTGGGAAAAAAATAAAATTGCTCTGTGTGAGTTTCTGAGGAAAGATTGAGTGTATAAGACAACTTCCACATTGGTTTCTGAAGGCACTGAGGTTCTAAGTGTTTCTGATGTCTTCTGGATGTGAGTTCCACCCTTGCAGGTGGCCATGTTCAGAGTGATGGCAGGTTTTTTTCTCTGTCCCACAAAGTCCTTCAGCAGTAATAAATGAAGTCTGAACCGATGAATGCACCCAGAGCATAACCTTTGGAAACAGAACTCATTACTCAGTGTATCACACAGGGTTTTGTCAGCTGCTGTTTAACAGAAGTGTTTATTGTATTTTGAGTCTGCTTTGATAATTTCTCTCTTTTTAAACATAGATCTGATATTTTATTTGATTGCTGCTTTGTTCTGCCCAGTTCTGTGAAATGACAAGCTAGAGCTGAAGAAGCCCAAGTATCTCCGAAGTTCACACCCCTGTTTGGATTTGGCTGTGTATGAGGAATAAGAGTGACTCTGCAGATGTTCAAGCAATATGAATATTACTAAAGGTGCTATTAACCTTTGTAAGGGATTCCACGTTGTAAAAATAAGGTGAGAAAGGGCTAGATTTTTGTGCCCAAAACACTTCTAATTGTTTGGTTCAAAATTTGCTGTCACAGAGGCTTTGCTTTTGGGTTCGATTCCCTTGGTTTTCCTTGCTGTGCTCCAACCAAAGAATGCAGTGGTTCCCACCTCAGTCACAAGCATATTTCCCTTTTTTTGTTTTGTTTTGTTTGTTTGTTTGTTTGTTTGTTTGTTTGTTTGTTTGTTTGTTTGTTTTAGAAAATCAAGGAATAGGAAAGGTGCAGAGCAGTCTGGGTGTTCCCCAGTTTGGAGTTCCTATGCGAGTGAGGCACACGCGATCTAAGAGCTGCAGAGCTCTTCTGGTTCCCTTATCACAGATGCAGCCAACCTGAGTCCTCAGATGTTACAGAAGCCAAGTCCTCACCTTCCAGTTTCAGTGCCTTATTGCTAATCTCCTCAGTACTGAATTCTGTCCACAGCATAACTTAAGAGCTGTGGACTTCGCATCAGGAAATAATGGTGGATTTCAGAATTTAGTATTTTACGAGGGAAAATGCCCACCCTGGTCATGCAGTCTTGTTGTGTACAAATTCCAGAGGTGCTTTTGATCTGTTGTTCACATGAATTTTCGGTGGAAAATCATATATAAGTGTGGTGAAGGGGAGAAAAAACACCCCAAATGCTCTTATAGTGGAACTGAAAAATATGGAGTCAGAGACACCAGATGACAAAAATAGATTAATTTTTTTGTGTAGTGCACTGCAGTTAAACCTTGTGCTCACAGTATTCTTTATTTAGAATCACTGCAGAATTCCTCCTCTGATTTTTCTCCCTGAAATTAGCCTGTAGTGCTATGCTTCAGACTTCACAGGAGCCTAAAGGTATTTGATTTAATTTATTTCCATGAGTTTTGTTCTTTGTTCATTTATTTTAATCACTGTTGGATTTCTCACCCTTTCACTATCCTAAGATTTTTGTTCTGATACATCATCCGTTATTATTATCTAAACTGTTCTCCACTGAATTTAGGATTCCTAAAATTTCAAGTACAGCAATTTCATTTGAGAATGAGTATCATTAAATTAAACTGCTGGATTAAACTATCTCAGAAGCAGAATGTGCACTTATACATTTTATATAATGTTTATAATGGCAATTCCCATCATCATGCTAACACTCGAGTATTTTCTGAGAGTTTTCAGTTCAGCATTTTTAGATATTATTATTATTTTAAAGATCATGTAAATGTTCTAAAATTGTAAAGTATTATAATAATGTGATAAGTTAGGGTTTTTTGGTAAACATTAGAAATTAACTATTTCATAATGTGTTCAAAGTTATACCAAAATATTTCACTGGTGTACGTAAACATATCTGGATATTGCATCTTTAAAAATTAGCATGATTTATACCTATTGCAAGAAAAAATAGAATAGCTTATTCCACAAGTTGAAGCTGACTTATCCATTTGTATTTACTTACAGAGTTATCACTTTTATGTGTGCAATTGCGTTAATATTTTTAGATATTGTATGGTTTAACATTTTGGTTCTGAAGGCAACTATGCCTTCAGCTGGGTCTCTGCCAGCTAAAAATATAGTCCTAAATAAGTGTGTACAACCTCCCCAGCAGTATTGGTGACCCCCAGAAATAGATTACCGTGTGGAAGTAATTGAGCTCCAAAGAGTTCTGTAGCTTGACCGCTGTTAAGCTAGATCCTAGCTTGCATATACATAATAGTATAAAACTGAACAACCTCCATATCCATAGGGTTAACGGCTGCTTCCATTAAAGAACTGTGGTCTGGTACAACACCACAGCTCCTAGCAATTTGAGACTATAGGGTACAGGTGAAAAAGGAGTCTCTGGGTCATAGACCCTGGTCCTCACACCATGGTGCTTTTCATGGACAATGATGTCATGCAATACTTTTTATAAACTGTCTAAGTTCCAGCTTAAAATTGATCATTTGCTTGATGCTTACACTGTCAGAAGGCTGCTCCAGACTGTGACTCCTCCAAAGTTAGAAAACTTGTCATTTAAAATTCAATCTATCATCCATGAGTCACAGCTTTGTCTTGAACTCTGTGCTGGTGTGTCTAGCATTGCAATGAAAACTGGTTCAGCTCTTCCCAGAGAAAAACGGTGGAGGCTCCCCGAGCAGATGGATGAAAACCTTTTCAGTCTTGCTGGAACAGAGTGAACACAAAAACTTCTGGTCACTGCCAGATAGTCTCTCTAATCCAACTATTTGATCTCACTCTGCATGAAATGAATCAGATCTTTGATGGCAAATAAAGGCTGTGTCTGCGTTGGTGTGATCGACGATCTCCTTTTCAAAATCCAGAAGGATGTTTAATTCTTTCGCATAATGAACTCTGAGTATGAGAGAGCATTCTAGGTACCTTACTGTTTCAGAGTTTAAAGACTGTAGAAGGTGTGGCGGCCTTCCAGAAAGGAGATGTAGAAAAGGTTAAGATTTTAAGTATTTTTCTCCCTCTGTTACTCCGTACATTACATTTGCAAATTCTGCTCTGTTAAGTTATAAAATTGTAGGAACGTATTTTAACCACAGCAGATAACTTGCTATAGGCTTTTTCATCTGCCTCTCCTGAGGTAGGTGAACCTGTATTTGCTGTGTCAGTATTGGTGAACCAGGACTGCCAGTATTTTTGTACTCTGCATGCAGGGAGTAAAGTCCAGCAAGCAGGAGATGCACTTGACAATACTTCAGCCCTGGCAGTCCAAGGTTTCACCAAGATTGCTTCACTGAGGACAGAAAATTCTGCAGTAGCTGACTTGCGGGGTTCCCAAAAGACCATTTTATTCCTAATCTAGGGTGTGAAAACTTTAACTTTTGCCAGATAGTTGGAGTAAAAGATGTCACAAAAGCACCATTTACTTATCTGGATTCCTTGGATTTCTCTGCCACTGTTTATAATGAGATAATCTGGTGCTTAAATAAATGTGAAAAGGCCTTTTGCAGAAAGCAGTAGAATGACATTTTATGTTCCTTTTTACTGATTACTTTTGCTTGATGCTAGGAAACAATTATTTTAAGTGGATTACTTCCAAAGAATAACTTAATTTGATAATAAAACAAATACTACTTTCTCGTTTATTGATGAATCAAGCAAGGTAATTGGATTTATTACTTCTGAATCTATGAGTAATCCTGTTTCCAAATCACATGTGTTTCCTCCTCTGCTTTTGTGTTCATCAGGAGATGACACTTATTTATGCCTTCTCTTTCTGGCAGAAACTCACTCTTTTTGAATCAGGACAGCACCTGTCCTATGCACTGCTTCTGAGCTCAAAATAGAGCTAATTTATACTTTCACAACATACATGCTTGCTGGAGAAACATGAGCTTCAGTTATTCTGAGAAGCTAAAAATACTAGTTAATTAAAACAGATCTGGCATTAATATCTATAATATGCACAGTGACAGTGAGATAGATAAAAACCACATTATGATGCTGCTTTGTCCTACTCCATAGCAGGGGCCTGGAAGCTGAGATGCTCCTGGGATGTATATCCCAGCCTGGATATATATGTAGGAGATACCTTTGATGTACATATACAGCTAATCTGCGGAGTGACCATACCGAGTGTTGTTGACCCTTCTCCTCCCTCTGCTTTTTAGTTTGGTACCACAAATCCACCATGCTGAATCTTTAGAAGATTATAGATGATTTAAGACAAAATAGAATCACAGAAGATTTTTCCGCAGAGTTAGTAAAATATTTTTTTTAGCAGCAACTAGTCTTGTAGTAGTTTATACTCATACAGTGTCTTTCACCTGGAGATCTCACATCAGTTTGCAAACAGTATATAAACTTCTTGGACTCTCTACTTAAATACTTCACATGTTTTACAGGGATGTTCTGCACCTAAAATAGTCTACTAGTACAGTAGACTGCACTAGTTGTAGTCTACAGTAGACTACAATGGTCTACTAGTACTACTCACACCAACACATTTCTGAAGTAGAAACACGGCTAACATTAGAAAAACAGTCCCTGTTTTGGTACTGAGTAAAATCTGTACCTCGAGGAACTATGTCTGCATATTCTGTTTCAAAGCATGATTTCTTTCTGTACCTCTTATTCAGTGCAGTAATGCTTGCAAAACTTTTGAGAGTAGATCAACTCAGGACCTGAAAGTGCTAAAGAAGCTCATTCAAATTCGGATTATTTTCGTATGCAAAGAGCAAACAACCCTTGTGTTCAAATACATTACTTTATCGATGGGATTCATTGATCAGCATATGCCCTTGATCCCATTGATAAAGATGCAAATCTGTTCCTTCCCCCAGCCTCACCACTTTCACTCTCCTCTTGCCTGATGAAGCATTGCTCAAAGATGGTCTTCCAGAGCTGAAAGAACACTTCAAATTGTAGAGCCAGCTTCTGTCATTTGGAACTGTAACACAAATTGCATCTGCTGAAAATCACACAGTTCTGCTAGCTATCACGGTTTCACCACCAATCTGATAATATTTAGACATTTTTCCTGGTCTGCCAATGTCAGCCATGTTCCGTAGTGGTGGCCAGTAGTGAATGATAGTGATTCACTCGGGAGTTTCCAGGGTTTCTAGGCCACCAAGCCCCGTTGTGGTTTACAGCTGAAACATTTCAATCCAACTGTAGATGCCATTCGAAGCTAGTGTGGCACTTTCTTTTTTTTTCTTTTTTTTTTTTTTTTTTGACGAGAACAGAATGTGATGTTTGAACTGAAATTACATTCTGGGATAGACTAGGAGAGTGGAGAAGAAAAGGCATGCTATTTGTTAGAAAAAGCGTGCTTTGTGGTACTGTGGGTAATTTTACTCCTGCTGATTCTACTCAGAGTCCCAAATCCCACATCCACATCGCCCTGATTCCTACCTCGTTTTCCTCTGTGCCTCCTTCCACATAGTGATAGAAAAAGCCAGATCTTTTGAACTATTCTAATACCCTCTTTCCTCCTCAGTCTCTTCTGTCTCTCCCCGTTGCTCCCAGAAATGGAGAGGCTATTTCTGGCCATTATAGGGCATCGTAGGGCTTTCTCACATCACTCCTAGTGCATTCCTCACCTCCATTCACCCAGGAAGAATCTGCTGCTTTTGATTTCTGTCTCAGGTCACTCATCTCACAGCTATGTGCCAGGTCAGTGCCAGTGAGTTGTCTTGCATGGCAGAGCTTTGTTATACAGGCTGGTAGGTCAAGTTTCACATGTTCAAAAGGAGTCGGTGTAAAGACACAAAGAAACAGCATACGTTTCAGTGCCAGTAGTGCATAAACTACCACATCAACCACACAGCATGAATATCTTTACCCAGCTGTGTTTATATATTAATTTCATTAATTATGGGTGTTCCTAATACTTGACACAAACAAGGACATTTTTCTTTTCTGTTAGGTTGGCTTTTTATTAATCCTTTGTTCTTCCAAAGAATAATATCACCCCCCATTAACTGTCCAGTGATACATCACTTCATAAAAATAAATCGCAGAATGCAGCCCTGCAAAGCTGCTTCTCTTTGGATCATTACTTATGAAAGAAGATATCTTCTTCTTCTGGCCACCATGAATTAAAATAAAATTGCTTATAATCTATTCTTTAAAGCCCCATGGTCAAATTTATTCCTGGCATCACAGTGCAGGAAAGAGCATAATTGCACCGTGGATGAACTTAGTCTCATGTGTTTAGCTGTGCTTTGAAAGCTTTTTGATGTATGTGTTGTATTTTATTTATAATTTTTTCTTTTGTTTTGCTTCTTTAATACCAACGCTGTTTGGGAGCTGTATTAGTAACACGAACTTTGTAACACTCGGATGCAGCAGAACCCTAATAAATCTAATGGCATTTGAGCCTTAGCAAAGATTAAACGCAGTGTATAACCAGCAAAAAACATAGTTACTTTTCAGAGATAGGCATTCTGAGAGATCAGAAATACTCATTTATGTATTGACTACAGGGAAGCTGTTTGAATTCAGACAAATGCATTTCACACAATTCATTTCAGGGCTGATTCATTTTATCTGCGTGTCTCCTGTGCCAAGTGGGAACATTAGGCCTCTTTAAAAAATTATGGGGGATAATAAATGCTCCAGGCATTTGTTTTGCTGAAATGAAGTAATGGCAGAGAAGCATATGGTGAAATATATTTTTAATTACTTTTCAACAATGTTAAATGTTTTTTCCTTATTTTCATATTTAATGTTCTTGATCAAGCTTGCTAAATAGGCAGCTCTTATGGAACACACCACTTTGTGCAATAACAGATGACTAATTTTATGGGCAATATTATATATCACTGAGTATCAGCAGCACATTAGCTGTAGAACTTTGTTTATGATGCTTTGTGCCATCCATGGAAGCTGAGTTGGTGGGGGGAGGTTGTTTTGTTCCTGTTTTATTTTTTCCTCTGAGCCCACAGCTCTCAGCGTCTTTGATTTCGTTGTCTTATATTCTTGTTTGTGCATGTAAAGCAGGAAATATTTTTCTCTTCTGGTAGACTAAACAAAAGGAAATCCACCTGGGACCGAGAGGAGACACTAACCTCCCTTTTAACAACTTCACTTCTAAATCACCCTTCCACCCCTTGCCTTCATCTCCCTCCCTGTAGCACAGACTCCACACTAAAGCAAAGTGAACACAAACAAAGGGCACCTGTTCCCAGCCCTGCTAAAGAGAGAAAAGCTGCTAGTGCCTAAAGGCTAAAGCTGAGCTGAACGTATTATGGCTACAGAAGTTGGCTAGGCTGCAGCCGTACCTGCGCAAGGGAAATAGGAGCCGATTGCACATTGCCAGCAAATAACAACTAGAAAGTAACTTCTATCACAGGAATAAGGCAGGGGGAAATCAAGGTACAATTATCACACTCATCTGTGCCTGTATATCATCTTGTTGGGATGTACACAAGTGCCCTTCAATAGAATTTGTTAAAAAAATGTAAAAAAAAAAATGATAATTTGCTGTCAACACTTACACCAGGAGACCACACTCTCCCCTCACTTGTTACAGAGCTCACACAGACTCTTCTTTTTTGGCAGATGTCACAGTCATCACCAGTGTGAGCAGAAGGATGCTTCTTGTAGAATGCCCTGGAGATGAACAGACCCAGGCTATTTCAGACCAGCGAGTCCTTTCCAGAGCTGAGAGCTCCTCACAGAGACTGCTTCGCAACCGTCACCTTCTTTTTCAGCTTGAGTGGCTTTTCTTGCAGCCATGCGGCATGGCAGAAAGGAGATGGGATAGCTCTCTCGCGTGTCCAGCTCCTCCTTGCTCACTGCTAGTGATTCAGAGGATTAAAGCAGCAGGATATAAAGCAACAGATGGGGATTTTGTTCATTCTCCATGCTTTGAAAACAAGCTCTAAGAAACATATCCATTGTTATTATTGTGAGCTCCAGTATGGTGAATGCAGATTTCATTTTGAGATGGGAGAGAAATGTCTCTAGATCCGGGGGATACAGCACCACTGTGGAAAAAAAACACTTTGGTGATATATTTTATCCATATTATTCAAGCAAAAATGCAGTTTGTAGCAAAGGTCAGTGCATCAAAGATGTACCATATAGTCCTGTTTTTCTTCATCTCCTGGGGATCCAGCAGAGAGGAACAGAAGCCAGAGAGGGTGGTAGTGGGAGAAGTTAACCCCAAGTACAGCTTATGTGGCAAGGTACTGGCCTCTCAGGCCTGCTCGCGATACTGGGAAAAAATCCAAGAAACAAATAGGAAAGAGAAACAAGAAGCTGCTTGTGGGAGAAAGAAGCCCATGGCAAACGATGGTGAGGCTCCCACCCTGCCTGAAGTTGTGGAGGGGGAACTGGCCAGTTCTGAGGCTTCTTGTTGGATTTTTGAGACACATTTTTATGGCAGAAGGGGTAACTACAGTTATTTCCACCCTTGAACAGTAGGGTACCTTGTGTGGATGGTCTGTGGAGAGGGAGGGGAGGATTTCCCTCAGTTCCCTCTCCTTAGGTTGCTCATTGGAGGGCTCCTGGGGTGAGCCCAGGGCTTCAGTCTTGGGGCAAGGGATGAGGGAAAGA
>NW_010424982.1:0-10401 GCF_000710305.1 Buceros rhinoceros silvestris | reverse complement strand
GAAAGAGCCTCCAGAAATGGGCCCACTCTTGTTTTAACAGATACCAAAGGGAAAGATTAGTCCTGGGGAAGAGTCTTTTGATTCTGCAGTTCATAACCTCAGAGTGATGTGGATCTTCTGGAACCCAGATAGAGGACATTAGCTTTTCCAGAGTCTTCACTTTTAATCTCCACACATGAAGAATTGGGTCAATTGTGCATGGCCAGAGAGAGCAGTTTCCCCCGCACTACAGCTTTGTGTACTGGAGATAACACTTCCTATAAATCAAGACAGGCTGTAAAAAGTGACAAAAACTGTGAAGTTCAGCTTGCCAGGGAACAGTTACTGTGTATATGTGGGGTTTTTTAGGAAAAAAAAACACACCAAACATTTAATATCCACATCCCGTTTTGTCAATCTTTCAAAACCCCTGACAGGGATGTGAACGTTGCTCAAGAGCTATTACATGTCGTGATTATAATTTGTTCTTTTTGAAGAGGGTGATGTCTAAGTTGTTTTTGATGATTACATTTCCTTGGTCTATATTTATTCGAAAGGAAAGGCTCTTTTCAAACCTGAGAATTGTTTCCAAGCAGTATGCATAAATGATTAGTACTGCTTTCAGTCGTGCAGTTTGATTGCTATTCCCTTCAGATGTTAGCCTAGATGTGAAGACAGTGCCCTACCTGGTGCAGAAAGAATAGATCTTAACCTCTGCAGCAGCTGAAAGAGTTGGAAAGATTTAAAGATAAAACCAGCCACTTCCTATAGAATCAGTCAGAGCTCTGGGTTATAAAATCCACCACATACTTTGCATGTGCCGAGGATGTGGTGTTCGCTAGCAGAATGCTCTGTAAGTGACTAGTAAATACCATGACTTCAAACTTGCAGATTTCCTGTTTAAAAGCTTCATTCTATTGCCTACAAGCAACTTAGTTTACTTTGTGGCTGCTATGCCACAAACCCTAAATTATCTTCCAATTTTTCAATTTCAAAAGAAACTCCATCTATTTATTTGATTAATGCCTCAGTAAAGAATCAGGGCATTTTATACTAGCCAGAATGAATACTGATACTAGACATCTGCCTTTGGAAAGAAGGTTCTTCATCGTGCCATAAGGAAAATATTTTGTGAATGTTGCAATTTCTTTTCCAGCTAAGTGACAAGGAGCATTTGAGTTTGGATAAAATAGAGGTATATGTATTATTTCTTGTCATTTTTTTGTTTAACACTCCATTATTAGCGTCCTTTGCCATTTGAAAACCAGGAAGGAACAACTGTTCTTGAGAAAAGAATAGGTAACCATCTCGTGAAATGACAAAACCAAAGAATCATGGTGTTTTGATAGCACATGTTATGTATGAAGTCTGTATAGCTCTCCATACATTCTGATACATTTTAGACTTGCAGTTATTTGAAAAAAAAAAAGGGGACAGTTGTCGCAAAAATTAGCACATGTTCTAGAAGAGGCATGTTAGTGGAGGAACTGATTTTCAAGGGTGCAACAATAAGATGCATGTGAAATGAGGATGAACTAACTTTATCTTTGGCAGCACTAGCAGCAGTGTGGTCTGCTAGTGTGGCTTTTACATTCTTTGCTGTTTTTTCATCAGTCTTCCCCCCTGCAAATCCTGTTCTTGGAGCCATTCTTTCTCCTCCCCCATCTGATCTGATGCCTGTTTCCAAATTTAATGTGCTTTCTACCCTTTGATTCTCTTTTCTTTTTACCTCCTCTGATAATTAAGGCTGCAATGTATATTAAAACTCACAAAACAGGCTTAATGCTAAACAAACCCTGAACTGTGTAATGTGGACATATGTGATTGGGAGCAATGGGACAGAGTTTCAGCAGTTATTGCCAGGACATTCATGTAGGAGACAAGCATCGTTTAAACAGACGTTGTTCTGACATACAGAAAAGGATCTGGATTGTGCTCTCCCCACGCCCCGTTTGGGGTGTACACCTGATGCTTCAGTCCTTTTGCTTGCCAACTTGTGGCTGCAAAGCTGGAGGAAGGAAGCACATCCTGCAATTTTACTACAGAGGACAAAATAATAAATGTCCCAAACCAGAGAAGCACTGAGAAGAAATGCAACACCGTTATGTACAGAGATGGAGGATGGCACAGATGGAATTGTCCATACGGTGTCAGGTGGCACTAAAATGTTCTTCTGGGGTTGCTGTGAGGGTGGAGGGAGGCATTGATGAGACCTCTTTAGTCCCCATGTAAATCCAATCCTAGTCCTTCGGCACTCTCCTTCCTTTAAAGAAACTAAAAATGTCCTTCAGAGGCCCACTGTTCATCTGTTTAAAATGATTCTTAAATCCTCTCTGGAATCTGGGCTTGTATCAGAAGTGGGCTGAGAGAAGCAGTGAGCCAGATCTGTGAGACAGACCAGACAGAGCCTGTGTAACATGTACTCCCTTAAAAATAGTTGCTGACATCTTATAAAAGCAGTAACAATATAATTTGTAATCCTGATGTTCTTAGATTGTCAGTTTAGCTCTAACTAAAGCTACCATTTAAGGACAGTTTGTACACGGGGAGGGAGTGTTAAAAAAATAATAGATGCTAGTTGCTTTCTTCTATCGCTTTCCAGCAAATGAGTTTCTATTTAATTCCTTCTAATGTTTGTCAGCAATTTTCTCATGGGCCTTTTTGCATTTCTTTCTTTTTTTCCCCCTTGCTTTGTTCTGGAAAATTTGCCTGCTAAAGAAACTGCTCAGTTTCATGGGCCACACTGGGAGAACACCTGAGACTGCCCAGGTGAGGACTCGCTCGAAGTCAGGATGTGTTTATAGTCAGCTAAAAAGGAACAAATGCACACCCCCAGAACCGCGAATTTCAACACTTCTTCTGGCAGTGCATGCAAGGCAGTATCATTTTGGAAAGCATAATAGTATTTCTAAAATCCAATTAAAGATCTTACTTTCAAGATATCTTATTTTCTGTTCCAGATAATCTGCAATCTGCAGTATAACTTTGTCATCCAGAAGAAAGCCTGAAATTAAGAGAAACATTATATGATCCTAGCATCTATTATGCATCTTTTTATTTGTGGAAGGCTTGCTGTAGAATCTGCTTGTTTCCAAGGAATGAAAATTGCTTCTTATCCTGGATAATGAAAGGGAATATCGTCATCTATAATTGTTAGTTTAGGATACTTACTGAAGCCTTCTATTATAAATGGGTTTGCATAAGAAAAAGGTTTAGTAAAGGAAGCAGCTTTAAAGATTTTCTTCAAAAAAGAAGGATTTGTTTGCAAGTGAAATTTATGCATTTTTGACTGCAAAGTGTATTGGAACAAGTTTCTTAATTGACAGATTGTAACTTGAATATGAATGCTATTTACTGAATGCAATCTGTGAATATTACAGTCTTTTTTTCAATGGTCATCAAAGTGTTCTTCTATATATACCTAAGTATATAAATCTACTCACCCGTCGACGCCTGTCTGCGTATGTAGGTGTATTGTGTGTGCTCTTACGGCTTTTTTTAACACGGTGCTTTGCAATATCTAGGCATTTTTTCAAGTCTATTCCTTGTTTTATTTCCCCTGATTAATCTCTTGCAAGGTAATCTTTACTGGGTAAGAAGGTTTGCATTAACACCCTCTGCCTGAACATGACAGCTCTGTAAACAGCAGCTGTATGGGGTCAGTCATGAGATCTAGAAATCAAAACTCTGTGGGCCTTAGTCACAGCTCATGAGACGAACGCTCTATGCTGGAAATTGACTGCCAGACAGCCTGTATTTGATAAGTTGCACTGGGTTATATGGCACACTTTCTACAGCAGTAGTGTTTGATACAGACACAAAAGTGCCTATGTGATAAAGAAAAAAAAAAAGAAGAAGAAGAAAAAAGAGAAATCTAAACTCTAGGAGAAAGAAATTAAAATCATTCAACTAGAAGGACGTTCTCAGAGGTGCAAATGTTTGTGCCTAAAGGGTTGGAAAACCAGCTTAGACCTAAACCCCGCTGAAGATCAGGTACTCAGAGCTGTTAACTCTTTCTGCAGTTGAGGAAAGAGATGTGACTGCAATCAGCCAGTAACAATTTATGTCTGCATGGAAGAAAAAAAACAGCAGTGGAACAGTGAAGCTAAAGAACTACAAGATGAAGAAAATGAGAACTTTTCGAATAAGGAAAATAATAGTAAAAAACAGTGCTAGAATTGGTATCAGCCAGCAGTGTAAGAGTTCATATAAAGCTCTCCTCCTGCTATCAGTCACGAGTATTTCATGCAAGCCAGGAGAGCTTTCATCCATCTCACTGACACGTCCTGCCAGGCTCAGGGTAACTCAGTCACTGCTTTGGATATCATTGCAGGGATGTCAGACTTGAGAAAGCAAGCTGCAAAATGTTTGCAGTTCATTTCTAAGCCCGTGAACGTGCAGCTCCCCCACGGTGAGCAGGTACAACGTGTCCCTGTAGGCACGCAGGCACAGTTGGGAGCCAGTTTTTGACTTCTTTCAGTGCCTAATTAAAATTATGCTAATTCTAACAATAAAATTTCAACTTTGTAAAACAAAACAAAGAAATGTGTTTACCACAGTGTTGAGTATTATATTTATCTATCGCTTCTCTTCACCTTTTGACAGACAATTATGGGAAATACCTACAGTAAAACTGTAGGTTTTTCATGTCCATGGCAGCTGTTCAAACATATACGTGGGGCTTTCAACTTAAAAAGCTTTAAAAAACACCTGTGCTCTTCTGGACTATCCACATTCCACTTTTTTTTTTTCTAATTCCAGCCTTCGGAAGGTGAAAACCCCAAAACCCTCAATCACACTGCAGCTCCTGCCACACTTAAGCATCTTTGCAAGCAAAGCTGAGCTTTCCAAACCATTTTAGCCATTCTTCCCTTACTTTATGGAGATCCTAATTTGTTGCTGTCATAGCGTGCAGGAATGATGTTACTTTGTGAAGAGATAGAAGAAGTTCCTCTGGTGTGGGAGTTGACAAGAATCTCTGCTTCAGAACTTTTGGGTCTTCATCTAAATAGGATATACATTGCTAGGAAATAAGCACCACGCTGCGCTTGCTTGCTTGCATCAAGTCACATTCCAGCACAGTTCAGGTGCTTTATAAAACACAGATTTTATTTATTTAATTTTTTTTTCTGAAGTGGTGGGGGAATGAGAGGAATGTTTTGATCCCGTAATTCACCAGTCTTAGAGAAAATCAGGAAGATTCATATTGCAGCATTTAATTTGCCACAAGTTGAAAAGCTTGGATACCTTTTATTTATAGTGCCTGTATTGTTTTATTAGGAAACAGGCAGGAGGGTTCTTCTTTGCAATGTGGCAATGACTATGAAATTGATCTTCAGGGAGAGGTATCTTGAAGGAATTTGCAACAACAGAATGTACATTCCCTTTCTGAAACCCATTTAATGTTATGAAAACTGGTTGATGTACCTGACATGATAGAAAAGGTCATAATTTCAGGATAGTCCCAGCTCAACAGTTGTGTCTTCCAGTAGTTCAGCCTGCAGGCTGTGCTCAGAACTGAAGCCCAGAAATGAGTGGAAAGTGGTCTGCAAAACAGCTGGAAATTCAGGGATCAAGGTCTTAACTTGACCCTTTTCCATATATTTGGCAGTTTCATGTCACTACCTGCTTTCAGCTGCTGTCACTTTTTTTGTTGGATATGAGCATATGAAAGGGTCCTTCTTTTATTTTTTTTTTTCCAGAATGATAATACAGTGCTGAGATTGAGGAAGGTCAAGAAATGCGACCCTTTGTAGCTTGTGCACACACATAAAATTTGCACGCACCCACACAGACTGCAAGCTCCATGTGTCTGTCTGATTTGAACACGTACTCTTGGATCCAAAAGCTGTTACTGTGCCTGTCAGCTCCTCTCCACAGCCTCCAGCACCGTACGGTCAGTGGTCCTCACGGGTAGCACATGTTTGGCAGGGGCTTTTCATGAGCACTGCTGTGGCTTCATGGCTGTAGGGAGCACCTGGAAGTCCCCAGTTTGTCTGAGAGCTGGAAAGCAGCTGATACTGTGGCTTTGTTCCTCACAGGGTCTGAGTTCCTCCCGCTCTCTGGTTGCTGACTTCTTGGAAATACCCACAGAGCTGGTCATTAGGCTTCACAGAAGTTGTGAATCCCACCCCACATCATTCCCACATCCAGGGGAATGTCACCAGGCTCAGGGACAGACAAGGATTTGTTATGATTCATGATGCTCTGCTACAGTTTACGCCATTTAGTTGCCTTCAACCAAGCACAGACAGGAAGGGAAGTTGGCTGAGTCCTAATGCTATGACCTGGAGGAAGAATTTTTCAGAAAGAGAGGGGGGAAGTTTGGTTAAATTATCATTTATGAGAGTGACAAGCAAATGGTCCTAATAGCATCAGCTATCCCAGACTACTTGATCTGAGCTGTTGGGGTCCAGGTCAGTAGGTCATCATTGACTACAAAAGAGGATCATTTCCACCTTAATAAGGCAAAGATGGCTTATTTCTGTCTAACAGATGGCAGTGGATATGAGTCATGCATCTGTCTGGGATGTATTTTTTCTGAACAAAGTAATTCAGCCAGCAGTTTCCAGTAGCTCCGTGCTCTTCCCTATCATTCCAAAGTTTGCATGTACCCTATGGACTCTGACCACATACTGTTATATCACATTTGGGAGGAAGGAAAGGAAGCATACAGTGCTAAAAACATTTTTATCTACATTTGGGAGGACCGCATTGCTTCAAATCACGAAAGCATGAATGTGGCACCCGCTTGAAGGCCTCATGATGCCTTTTTCTCTCCATCTTTTTTCTGGCAATGCTCCAGACTGCAAAGGGAAAAGAAGCACAGGATGTTCAGACTATTTGTATATTTATGGAGTTAATACGACTTTTAGCAAGTTATTCTGAGAGTGCTGGACCTTTTGCTAATGGGTTTGTATCTTCTAGTTATTCATGAGCTCTGATGGGGATCTTTGCTGCAGTGATCCTGCAATGTGGATTTCTTGGTGCCTGGTAAAACATGCTTTTGTGCTGCAGGTGGTCCCTCGGAGGATGCAAAGAGTTTGTCTCTGCTGCCTGTTTATGAGAAACCTGCAGAAAATTATCTTTGAGGTTTCTACCTTTCTTAGCAGTTGAGGTGAGCCACAGAATTCAAAATGTGTATACACACTTGTACCTAGTGGAACCACTCAAGCCTTGCTTGCTTCGAGAGGGAATCAGGCTAGAATGATATGATGGCTCTAGGACTGCAAAGAATTTAAGTTCAGACATATTGCAAACTGACAGGTTCAGAGGCAGGATCTGTCTCCAATTTGATTTTAGAAGTTGATTTTTCTTTTGATTTTAAGAGCTGCGTTCTGAAGGAAGCAACAGATTTTTCTAAGAGAAAAAAAAACTTGCTGAAGGTATTAAATATTTTTTAATTTTTTCAAAATTATTTTTAGCTAAATATCAGCCTCTGGACATCATCAAGCAGAGCGCTTTCCTAAAAATACAGGATTAGTCTGGTATATGGCATTAGATGTTTCTTCCCTAAGCAAGTTTGGGCACTATCAAGGGTAGTGAAACACCTGCTGTTGTCCAGCCTCTGTCGTAAGGGGACTGAGCTTTCCGTGATCTAGGTTAGGTTAAGTTAAACTGAAACTGAAGCAAAGAACAAAACAGCAACCTTTACCATATTGAGATTATTTTGGTACAGATCTAATTGACGAAAGAAGATGAATCAAGATTCTATGTATATCCTTGAGAAGGTCATTTCAAGCTACCTGTATCCAGACTTCTCAGGAAATGCACATTACATGGCCACCGTGTGTAATAGTGTTCTCTCCAGTAACTTCCAAACCTGCTGGCAATTTCAGCCGGAGTTGATGATAAAGTAAAAATCTGAAATACAATAGAGCAAATAGCAACAATTATTCCATTTCTCACAGGTAAGCATATGCTTGTGGGTAAAACTTTACCCCCATCTCCCTTTCCAGTCTTAGACGGCATGGTTGATGAGTGAAGCAATGAGTTTCCCCATGTTGCTGGAGCTGTGGACTGTGCCAGACCACTTCTCACAGACAGTGAGTCTAAGCACTTGAGTATACAGCAATTTTTCACCAGTTGGAATAATATTGCAGATGTATCAAGAAAAAAAAAGGTAAAAAAAGGAAAAAGCTTTCTTTAAAATGTGTTTGATGCCTTTTGCCTTTGAGAGATGACTAGCAGATTTATCAGCAGAAGCCAGATTACTTGTGGAGAAAATGCTATGGAAGAAGGGAAATGGATTGTTGTCTACACGAATTCATCTGTTTTCTGGATTTTGATACACAATGAAACGTGGTCTAGAGGCAGTTCTGTTACACTTGATCAAGGCAAAGGACAAGCTCAGTTGTTTAAAGGCAGGTATATGTATATATAACCCATGTGTCATAGATCTGGCTAAGCTCCCTGGCTAGACATTGACCAGACACTGGAATACGTGTGCCTTAAGCCTTGAAGTCTGAATAAAATCTGTATAGTCCTAGGATTAACTTCAGTCCTTGAGATTTGTCCTTGCTTCAGATTACCCTTTCCAGCATGAGCATGCTGAGCTGCAACTCATTTCTCAGGTGCATGTGGTGCTGTAAACAAATTATCTTTATTCTCTGCTAAATAGAGCAAGAAAATCTTCAAACCTTCCTAAAATAACAACTCCTCTTTATATACCCAGTGGGAGTTTCTTTTAATTCTGTGACAACCTAAGCTGCTTCTGCAGCTCATGACTTAACCCATGTTTGGCTTGTCCCCAGGTAAGTCAATGTTTCTCGTTTCACATACACTTGTCTCTTCTCTCTTCACTTCATTTGCTATGATTTTTATTCTTTTATCCCTGTCTTCCATATCTTTGTTTTGCCTGTGGTAACTCTTCTTGGCTCCAGACTCCCTCTCTACGGAGAGGTGAGCCTCTTAAACTTCAGTTTTTCACTGTCCCAAGTGTTTTCACCTCAGCAGATAACCATTAAGATTTAATTAGTAACTGCTGCCTCTGTTCTGGAAAGGCTGTAATGCAGACCTTGGTCAGCAGTACATGTGCATGGGGATATCCCAAAATACACCTGACTTCTTAGTAACAGCTTCATAATATCAGCCAGAGCTAATAGATTTTTCACAGACTTGCCTCTGCTTAGAATGTAAACCACCACTTCCTTAATGCCCTGCGATGCTGCTACACAAACACGCAGATTTTCTTCTTCCTCTAGCTCCTTTGCTCAGCACTCAAGCACCAATTTAGAATGACTGATCTGGTTTTAATCCAGACTACTTGATGTAGTGTTTCTTCTCCCCCTGACTAACTCACTCCCTCCTCTCCTTCCCTTGCAATTTGCCTGCGTTGTTTGGGTTTATTTTACAACCTTTGGGCAGGACAGGTATTTTTCTCTTTCCTTTGCTGGATACCTGACATTTGTGCTGCCCGTGTCTGCTGAGTCTTTCAAGTCACTCCCAGAGACGTAGCGTTTAAGGCAGCTCCACTGGGAGTAGCATTAGAGAGGCATGGATTGTCTCCTTATGTGGCACCACTCCTACAGGTAGCAGGTATTTTCCTGGCAGCTTGTCTTAAGCTTAGAGTGGAATATCAGCATAACTGATGGGGGTGAAGATGTCTGCAATGTTTTAGTGGAGCTCTGTGAAGAAACCTGCACAGCGTTTGCCTCGCTTCAGCTCTGCCTGGTACTGTAATCATGATATTGGTAATCCACTGGCCAATTGTGAGAATTAAGAAAAAAAAAAAATACAGCAAAATTGCTCATACTGTCAAGGCATTTGTGCAAACATAGTGAATATTATTATCCTCCCTTTAAAGACTGAAAGGCTGTGCATAAATTATTTACCTAGGGCCCCAGAGGAGCCTGTGTCTGACTAGGTAGCTGAACTTTAATTGTACCTGACTTTAATCCTATGTTCTGACTGTACCTCCCTCATTACCTACCTGTCCATTTTCATTAGTACTCGTATCCATCAGACTCATTAATAAAACTGAGAGGGTGTTTTGTCATGGCTACTAAACAAGAAACTTAAAGAAGACCTAGACTTGAAATGTTTACTTGCCTCAAACACCCATTGCCAAAAATTGCTGTCATTTTCACTGAATGCCAGCTGCATTATGACATTAACTACGACACAGTTAATGTTAGCCATTAACCTCAGGTTACAGTCACAGAATAACAAGTGGCTGAACTACTAAGAGTATTTTAAGAGACTACTGCCTACAACTCGAAATTACTGTCCCCAGGGTGGACGGTCCTGTGACAATTTCAGTCAGTCTTAGTCAGCATGTCCATGATTCTACCTTTATTGGCAGCTTCTGAAAGATATTTCCATTCCCTTTGCTGGCACCAGCAACTGTACATCCTTCGGAATGAAACAGTTCAGAGAGAGAAAATCACCCCAAATCTTTTATTTCCCGCCCTCCCCCACCCG
>NW_010424981.1:40639-41048 GCF_000710305.1 Buceros rhinoceros silvestris | reverse complement strand
CCCCTGGCCCTGGGTGTCCGGGGGCTCCATGTGGACGTGACCCGCCTGACTTGATTTCTCTGGATTTACTTGCAAGTGGGGCTTGAACCCAACCCTTCCACCCAACCCTGGGGTGTCCTGGACAGGGCTGCTGGGGCCCAGGGGTGGGCGATGCGCCCCGGCGGGATGCTCCCGCACCGGCGGCACCCTTGGGTCTAGCGGAGGGGACTGGCTGGAGGGGCCAGCAGTCTCGTGCCCCCAGCCGTGCCCCCGCCGCTTTGGGGAAACCATTTTCGCGGTGCTGGCGTAGGGGTAGCTCAGGTAGTTTGGGAAGCGCGTGTCGCTCCCAGGCAGTTATTAACGGTTCCATCTGCACAAAGCCGTCCCAGCTGTGGGCTCGGCACAAACTGCCTCGCTTGTGATTGCCTCC
>NW_010424981.1:39126-40541 GCF_000710305.1 Buceros rhinoceros silvestris | reverse complement strand
CTCGGCACAAACTGCCTGGCTTGGGATTGCCTCATGTCGAAAGCCCGTCCAACACACGGAGTTTATTTTTCCCTGAATTGGCAGGGGGGTGGCTGGGGGGAGGGAGAGGCTGGAAAGGCCACCACAACCCTCACAAAAACATAATTTTGTTATTTTAATATTTTTCCGAGGAAAGTGTTTTTCTCCTGCACTGATACCTTTTGGTATTTTATTATTTTGTTGCTAATTTACTTAACCATTAGCAAATTAAGGTGGATTACTGCTTGGATGCATTAAAAGCACCAAGGAGTTGCGGTCCTTGTGGCTATTTCGGGCAATGTCATAAGCACACTCTTTTTTTTTTATTGTCCTCCCAGGGAGCAGAATTTGAACTTAATATTCCATGAAATAAGCCATTGTAATCACGTTGGGTTAATAGAAGAAGTAAAATTGCCTCTCCTCTCACAAGACATTAGAGCAAGGCTGCATTATTAAAGTTTTCTTGCGGACAGGCGGTTTAAAATATATCCTCGGTGGCTGACGCAAGTCTTTTCAGCGGGGATGACAGCTTTTCAGATCTTAATAGGCTGTTCATTTCTGGCCTACGAGTTTTCAGCATTTCTTCTTTTCAAGCCGGGCTGTGACATGATGGCTAAAAACTGACATAAAGAAGTGCCGTGTACTGTGAAAACCTTTATTCACTAAGTGGCTCCATGTAAATTGGTGTCAATAAGCAAACAATTAGAACTTTAAAAAAATTGTTGGTTTAAATCCCTTTTCTCCTTAATCATTTGACCTAAAAATCTCTCCTGTATTTTTCCCTTCTTTGGAAGCGGCGCATATAAACGGTGACAAAGTGTTCAGCGAGTGCAAGTGGATCGGATCTTTGTTATAAATCAGTAAACGGTACTTAGCCAAGGGGAGTTTGTCACGGGGTTTTTTCCCTTCAAAATGAAATGTGCAGTGAGCTCCATCCCAGGTAAACGGGAACGGAGGAGGCAGGGACTGGTTTTTCTGCCCTTTTCTCCTCCCCTCTTCCACAGAATTGCCTCATCCAGGGTCCTGGCGGCGCAGCCTGCGAGCAGCAGTAATAGCCTGCTGATTCTGTGAGCTCGGCTAATTTCAAGAAATTTGGTATTGTTGTTCATGCTTTCTGGAGATTGTTTACTTGAATTATTTGCGGAAAAGACTTCTTTCTCTGTCATTAGATGAAGAAACAGGGTATTCCTTAATGCTTTTCCCACTGCTGCTTTGCACTGAAAAAGATTTCAGCAGAGCTTTTTGTCTCTCCATTTTAATTTATGATTTCTCTTTTTCTTTTTATAACTCTGCTCCTTCCCTCTTTCGTTCCTCTTTATGCGTCCTGCCTTCATCCGAGCTGGGCGGCGAGCTGCCGCTCTGATGGCTCCGCAGGCTGGCTGCAGGCGGTGCTTTGT
>NW_010424981.1:35845-38974 GCF_000710305.1 Buceros rhinoceros silvestris | reverse complement strand
TTTCTTTGTTGGCTCCCCCCCGAGCCCCATCGTGTCACTCGCTCAGTGCCCACTGGGCCAGGGGACACGTCGGGTCCTCCCGTGTTTCCAGGCTGCTCCGCATGCGTTTCCCCCACGTCCCCTGGGGATGTCACCTCCTGCACCGCGTTCCGCACTGTGCATACACAGGCTTGTGTTTCAGGGGCAGCAGTGGCCATTTAAAAACACAGGAGCCGCCATAGCAGGTGAAGCGGCTTCACCTCACTTCTGCAGTATTTCTGCAGGGCTTTGGGCATTCCCTGACCTCACCGGAATAAAGGAAAACTGCAGGAACAGGGAATGCTGTGGCCATCCCCTCCGAGGTGGAGTAGGTGAGCGTGCACGGCATCGTCCTGCTGGTGCCCTGCGGCTGGTGTGCAGCTGGCGCAGAGCTCGCAGAGGGTGCGAGGGCTTTGTGGCGCTGGCCGGGGAGTCTGGGCATGGCCCCTGAGGCTATGGGGAGCACATCCCTGCCTGAAAGCCTGGACTGGCAGGGCCTGGCAGGAGGCACAGGGACACTCAAGTGAGTGGTGGCTCCAGCCCAGAGACCCTCCATGCCTGGGGCGGCGACGCTGGGCGGCGCATCCTCCTTCCCCTTCCATGCCACCACGTCTCCATCTGCTGTGCCCGGGTTTGCTCCAAAGCCACTTACCCCATCTACAATGGGTTTGTCTTCCGAAACTTGTGGCAATCAGTTTTAGCTGAATGTGGAAACGCCCGAGTCGGAATGAGTCGATGCACCTTGGTACAAAACCTGGCAGAATTACAGCACTAGGGTGATGCAGTATATTTAGTGTAGTGAGCCTGGCATGACGTTATTTTACCTGAATGTTTTTGTTGTGATCCTGTTTTAAAATAGTCTTTTCACATGCCAAAAGGCGCTACTGAATATGGTTACAAAAAATGCTAGAGGCACCTCCTCAAAGGCGACCACTTCAAATGGCAAGAAAAATGATGCAACGGCTGTTTGAAAGAGGAAGACGTGCAGCTGCAGGGTTTGTGGGATATTTGCTTCCCCTGCCTTCAGCCCTGTGTTTACTGGTTAGTAATAAGGAGAGCAATTATTATTGGTAATAATACTTGTGTTACAGATTAATCTGTCGGTGTAATTATAAAAAGTGAGACCATCTTCATAATTTATATGAAGTAAAAATTTTATCTCAAGAAAAATGTATACAGGAGATTGCAAAAATCATGGGAAAGGATAAAACGTGGGTTCTCAAGGCGGATTGCACGGGAGATGCGAAACAGAGTGATGGTTTTGATGGTACCAGTATTTAGCACTTCTCCATCACCTGCCCCCTGAGGATCCCACATAGCTCTCCTCCACTCCGGGGCTAATCCTCTTGTACCGTTAGTCCACACAAAAAGGCTTTTTCAAGCATGTCCTGGTTTGAGCCTTTTTGTGTCTTCACACTTTGATTTCTTAGTTGCAGTATGGGGGAACTCCCGTTCCTCCTCCAGGGCTGGGGCAAGGGGCAGGAGCTGCCACCGGCCACCTCCTCGTGCCGCAGTGCTGCAGGCACCAAGGGATGCCCCCTGTCCCCCAGAGCTATGCCAAATCTCCCGTTGTGTTCAACAGATGTTATTCCACTGGTGACATTTGTGTACTGTTAAAATATTGGTGATCTCACATTTGTTTCATAATTAGAGCGTGTATTAGTGACTCCAGAAGTGATTTCCTAAAGACCAGAACCTGGAAAGGACTTGGTACAAAGGAAAATAGCTGATAATTGCCTTTAATTCATAAAAATTCTGTGACAAAATTACAATTTTAGGAGCTTTGAAAGTGTATGAGTGAGGGGAAGTGTGGCAGCTGGCTCGGGGCGCCCAGGAGGGCGAGCCAGGTTGTTTTATTTTCTGTCCCTTGCAATGATCACCATGAAAACTCCATTTGAAGGCTGTTTAATTCCAAGCTTTCATTCAGGTCTGCCTGGGAGACAATAGAGGCTGAACATCAAATAAGCTCTAGTTCTCCCTACGATCGGTGTTTTTTCTCTTAAACAAAGCTCTAAGTGAGATCCAGCGGTAAAGGCTCTAATGGGCCCAGGAGAACGTTTGCCTTAGACGTGAGATCTTGTACGCTTCGTCTGATCCTGCAACGCTGGAGACACGTCTGGCAGGCTCCACTGGTTCTCTTCACAGATGATGAATTTTAGATCTAAATTTAACATTTTTTTCTCAAAGTTTGCAGTGAAAGGACTAGAACTGTATAAATACAATTAAAATAAATCCGGTGTAATGAAAGCTTTGGTGTTTATGAGGACTAAAGCAGCAAACGTTTTTTAACGTTACCAGAAATAATTTAGATTTATTTAGGCATAGCAGGACGGGTTAGGAATGCTGCTTACACTGAAAGCATAATTCAAAAAGTTGTATCGATGACTTCTGACGATTTTCTGTAATTTGATAATTACACAACATTTGGCAATTTAAAAAATTATTGCTGTTGTTCCGTTCAAAGCAGCGGACAAGGAGCTGTCGACAGTCCTCAGAGGCTGCCCAGCCTGGCTCTGGATGTGTCTGAATGGATCTGGCTAGATTTTTCAGTAATCAAAGCGATGTCTTTAAATAAAAGTGAAAAGTTACGTGACCTTGACTGTCAGACTCAATTTAGACTCTGCCGCAACACTTCGCTTTTTATTTTTTAAATTAGCTGTTGCCATCTTTTACAATTTGTTTATAGGCAGAAAGAGCCACACCAAACAGAAAGTATCGGTGAGAAGTTTATAGTCGTGGCTTTATCCACAAACACCGTCATTCCTCATAACCTCAACAGCTTTTTTTGTTTGTTTCTCCTTTAATCTTGCCGCTTAGGTAGTGCCTGGATTCATTCTAATTTTCTTTCCGAGGAATCGTTTCTTTTTCTTTTTTGCGCAGTTTGGGGGTTGTGTTCCGGGCGCTGTTTCCTTCTCTCCGGTTTGGGGTTTTTGCGCAGTGCGTCGCTAAAGCTGGGTGAGGTGATGTTCCCTCTCAGGCTGCCCTGCCTGAACCCCTTTGTTTCCCAGCTGGTTTTCAGCCCATTACAAGTCGTCAGGAAAAAAGATGCTGTCAGGATTTTTGCCGGGACTTTACCGGTGCAGGGGAACCCCTGTCGCTGGGCCATCACCC
>NW_010424981.1:21752-35660 GCF_000710305.1 Buceros rhinoceros silvestris | reverse complement strand
TCCCTGGGCCTTCGCCCGGGTGCTGGTGCCGACTCCTTCCTCCCCTGTCCTTCGCTGCCAATCGCCATTCGATTCTCCTGGCCTGTACGGCTGAAAGTAGGTCATCTGCATTGCCGAGACACCGACGAGCCCATCTTCGCACTGGTTTCTATTTTTCATGAGATAAATTTCGAAAGCATATGTAAAATAGGACTGAAAATAGTTTTCCGAACGTCCGCAGCTCTGTAGTGTCCCAGCTGTGCTGCTCTGCCTCACTGTTTGGAGGAGAGAAAGTCGTTCTGCTCCACGAAAGCCAAGGAAAGGTAAACAGGAATCGGAGCGAAACTACGCAGTGTTTTGTGGTATGGGACGGCCGCTCCGTGCTTTGAAACGAGAATATAAAAGGGAAAGGTTGAGACTTTTATTCATGTAAAATACAAGGACCGTTTTGATCTAAATATAATTTAAAAATTAAGGAAGAGGAGAAGCATATGGCAAAGCTCAAACGTCTGAACACGTGGTACTTCTCTGACTGATTTTTGAACATGAGAATTCACTCAGTATCGTAAAATCAGATGCTTACTGAAGTGGGGGGGCGGT
Source organism: Buceros rhinoceros silvestris (assembly GCF_000710305.1). NCBI lineage: Eukaryota > Metazoa > Chordata > Aves > Bucerotiformes > Bucerotidae > Buceros > Buceros rhinoceros. The sequence continues at coordinate 35,081 of NW_010424981.1, read as the reverse complement.
GGTGTGGGCAACACCCAGCAGAGCTGCTGCGTAACTAAGGAGATGGACACGTGAAATTCCGTCCTTTCTCTTCTCTTTTGCAGCTTTGTGTGCGTTTTCGAACAAACTGACGAGGTAAAATACTTCCTGGTAGGTATTGTAGGCTCTGCAGAGTCAGTTGTCTTGTTCTGTATGACTCTTCTGCTACGAGAATTTAGAACTGGTTTTATTTTTGTGCTTCTAACAAGAACAGACCTGTTACAGTCTATGTGACTAAACCCAGCAAATTAACACGTAACGCACCTCTAAAAGCGGTGACCTGCTCTTGGTGTGCGACGGCGGACTGCCGGGGACGGTAGGATGGTGGAGCAGCACCGCCCTGTTTGCTGCCTTGCTTTGCAATCCGGTTTGGAGGCAGCGTGGTTTTCTTCTGAAAAAGGAGCTCACACCGGCGAAACCTGTGTCGCCAGCATCTCTCATTTCTGTGGAGCACATCTGGGTCCTCAGCATGGCATTTGCCTTTTTCCTTCTCTTTTTCCCGAACTTCCCTTCGTCTAATCCTGATGCTGCGGCTATGCCTTGGGCTCGCGTTGGTCCGGCCAGTATGGCATGAAAGAGTGCGCAGCGGTTCGTAATGTGGGGGGACAGGCACCGTCGGGCTACCTTGTCCTCTTCTGAGCATATTCTGTCCCCGCATTATTCTATCAAACGTCAGGTTTAATACAATACCACAGGACTCCGAGGGCCCTATTCAGAGATTACATGCACCCCATGGAAGGTGCTTTTCATGTATTGGAAGCCCGATTTAAAAAAACAGCCCTACGTGACTCTTCCATATAGTGGAACTTGCACAAAACGGGGAGTTCTTGAGGTTTCCTGTATTAGTCCCTGCTCCTTTGACATGCCTGGCACAAGCCCGACAGGATCTCATTGTGGCATTTTTATTAAGAAAGAGGATGCTGATTCTTTTTTCTCTGTCAGCTGCTGAAATAAGAAGGTTTTAAGAACAAAGGGAAAACTTGTGCCAAGGAGAGACACAAGAGGATTATCATCCCCTAAAGAAGGGGGACGTCCCGCACACCAAAAGACTCGCTGTCCTTAATGAGCCAACGGATTTTTCCGAGGATGGTAAATATGTTTAGGGAGAAGTACATTTGGGTGCCGTCTTTACTCATTTATTCTTCAAACTGTAATGCTGCACATTTTGGGTTTCACTATATTGCGTTTTAAAACTAATGATGCATTCATTCTCAGAGCAAATCTTATTTCTAAGCCCTAATTTAATAGAATTAAACTCTAAGCTGAATTGGTTTTATGAGATAAAACTCTGAAGTTGATAACTGCATTTAGGAATAGTTCAGGTATTGAGTTTCTAATTTGCTTCCTGAGCATGGAAATCCCTCAGATAGTCAATATTGACGACCTGTAATTGGTAAGAGAGGGTCTTGCTGAGTTTTCTCTCCTGCACTGGAGAGATACTCCGTGCGCAGCAGCGGAACTGGCCGAGCGCAGCCCCGTCAGCCCCAGGTCTGGGCAGGCTGGGGCTGGTGCTGCTCCTGACCCCTTGGCCACAGCCCGTGTTGGGCCACCCGTAATTCCTTTGCCTCCGAGGATGAAGTGACTCTCGGTTTTGGCTGGGGTCCAGCTTGGCCGCAGAGCCGTTGCTTCGTGCTTCTGCTCCACGTGCGGCCACGTGGTAAATGCGCTCTTCTGGTGGTCGTGGCTCGTGGGGCTTGAGGAGAAGCTGCCTGGGACAAAGCGCTGAGCGTACAGCAGGGACGGATCGCTCCCAGCCAGCGAAGGCCTTAAGTGAGGAGCAGCTTTTCTGAACAAACACGTGCTGAGCGACAGTGTGGTAATTCCAGGATGCGAAGCCAGTTCTGGCACCGTCCCTTTCCAGCCTGGACCCCCGTGGCTTTGAACGTGCCCTGAGTAAGTCCTCCTGTGCAAAACCCCAGGTGCCCACGGCCAGGCGCGAGGCGGCGCCGCCCAACTCGTGTTGCTTGAAACATCGGGGGTTATTTTTGGGCTCTGTCTGCCATTTTCCCCGGAAGAGCCAAGTCTTGAGATAGATCAACTAGGTATCATCTGACTTCGGTATTTGGCTGTGGAGCCGGTTTTAATGTTGCTCTTTGGCAGCCGGCGGATGCTGTCACCGGAGGCGCCAGCTAGAGGGAATCAGTGCTGCTTCTGCTTTAGGGCACTTCCAGATTTTGCTCTGGGTCCTGGGCGTTCTTGACTGAGCTGTTTTACTGCAAACAGGGTTTCGCTTCTGAGGGCTCAGTTTTGCTAAGCTTGAAGAACAGACTCCTGAAACACCCGGATTTAGCAAATTGACTAGTGTTTATTTGCACATAAAATAAACACTGTGAAACCAGCACAACCTTCCAGGGAAATAACCAAATATTTTCTTTGGAGCTGCCTAAAGCTTGGGTGAAGGAGGATGCACACTGAGAGCTCCAACAGCTCCCGTGGAACACAGTCTGTCACTCTGAGAGGTCGACATGGTTCTCAACCCCTTCTGTTTGAGAGACCACGCCAGCGTTCGGCGATGGAAAGGATCACAGTGCGATACTCAGCCAGGAGAAAAATCTCCGTATTGGTGGGGGTGCAGCCCCTGAAAAGTACTGGGGGGACCCTTGGGATGCGGCGTGCTCTGTTCATGCCCTTTATCTGAACAGTTATTCCCATCTCCAGGCGCGCCACAGGCTGTGGGTGGCTGTTTGGCACAGCACTGTTTCACCTGGTGTGGTTGCCCTTCACCTTTTTTCCCAGACAAGAAGCCGAGAAAGTTTTTTTAACCTGTGGTGGAAACTGCTCTGACTGCGCAGGAAGGGAGGTGCCTGTCCTTTGCAGACTGGGTTTCACTACTGGTGGGCGGTGTTTATTTGATTTTGTTTTCATTTGTCTTACATAATTTTACTTTCCCACCTGAAGAAATCGCAGTTCTCCTGAAAAGTTTGTGCACGTCTCCATATACATGTCTCCTGGGGCAATTTTATTATCCTTCATTAACTTTCTGAGCTGTGAATGGTGGGTGGTTCTGCATAGAAATGGGTTATTGAGACTGTCAGGTTCCAAAAATAAATAAAAGCAGAATTGTACTCTTTAAAAAAAGGTGGGGAGAAAAAACAGCCTGTTTTTTATTGTAGTCGCTTAACGAAAAAGTTTGGGTTTTACCCTAAATCTAATGATTTAAAGCATCGGGAAGGGATTTGCCAGACAGTTTGTCTCCCTCATTAGGTTAATGAGATTTTTATTGTAGTTTTTTCAAACATGCTCCTGTTGCTCCGGGTGTCTTCCTGCGTTTACAACCTGCTGCACAGCACTGAGTGAAGGAAGATTGGGAACAGCTGACGTGGCCGTATTGAATCAGGTCCATAACCTGGAGAGGTGCGACGGTTCGAGATGCCAGTTCCTGGGCTCTGGTGGCTGGGGGGAGGGCCGGTGATGATAAACGATGCTCTGTGCCTGCCAGACAGCCCGGAGGGCTCCAGGGGCTGGTTCTGATTCCTGTGCCACTGGTTTCGGACAGGATCCTGAGGTCAGATGTGTTGGTGGCCCTGATCAGCCTTAGCAGGCCAGAGGTACCGTAACGTGTGTCCGTGTTACATCTCCAGGGACTTCTCTAGAAAATGTGCCACAGATTGAGTTCTGCCTTTTTTGCCTTCAGGCGTTTTGTGAAACGACTAATTCCCGTGGCTTCACAAAGGTGTGGGAACGGTGAGGCAGCCTCACGCCGAGTGCCTGCGGGTGGCTGTTGGACACTCTCAACTCAGAGAGCCATACACAGAGAGATGCAGGTACAACGTAGACGTGTATGGCAGGTCATCTACTTGTGGTGTCAGAACGATATCACAGAGTGACGTCACAGGACTAGTAATGACCGTGGCACTAAAGGCGTGGGTGGTGTGGAGCAGCTGTGCTGGTTGACACCCGCCCTCCATGGTTTGGGGGGAGTGGCTCCAGGCAGTGCCAGGGCAGTCCGTGATGGCCGGTGGTGCCCATCCCTGGTGCCGGGCTCTGTGTGGTGGGGCAGACCACGGGGCTGGGACGGGGAAGCTGCCCTTGGGGTGGCGGGGGGCGGGGTGTTGGCACAGAAACATCCACCCTTGGATCTCCAACCAGAGTTTCATCCTGCAGCATTTACACCCGCGTGCCGGTTCCCCGCTGCAGGCTCTGCAGCCACCGTCCAGCCGAGCACCCATAATGGACGGTTTCGCTGCGGCCCTGAGCAGTGATACACGTTGTTTCATGAAACGCCTGGAAATTTTAGTCATTTGGTGAAATAACTGGTTTCATACTCCGGCTGTAACGCGTCCACTGAGCCGGCGGGCGGGTGGCAGAATAACAGTGGTTGCTCCTTTCTCCTGCAGCCGCAGCAGCTTCTCTTCCGCGTTCTCACAGATTAAAGTTTCTTCTCCCTACAAAGGTTGTAAAATCTGCTATTTAGCCATAAACAGTTGCAAACGATAAACAAATCAATATTTGTTAATGTTATGATGCACTCGCATCTATCAGATACGCATGGAATGATTTATAGAGTACAGCATTTCAGGGCTGACCCTTGCAGGTCTCAGAAAGCACTTAAAAAATAAATTTACCCTGGCCTCTCTCACCCCATTTCAAAAAGGGTGACAAAGATGAAGTAATTTATAAGTCACACTTTTATTAATGCTTTTAACTTTCATATACTTGGCTTTCGTGCCCTCTGAGCAGCTAAGTGCAGCTCTTGGTCGAATGGTAACCTTCGGTGCTTTGAGGGGGGTTTTGTACAAATGATCAACTCATAAATAGGTGCTGTGCTCCGCATTATCCTGCCATAAATTCACAGGACCTTTCAAGTACATCAAGAAAGAGCAACTTGAACTAGGCGTCCTGCGCTCCGCTTCCCAGGCTAATGCAGTGCTAATGAGCAGCTGGGCAGAGGCTTTCCCCGGCACCGCGAATGCTTTATGTGGTGATACCGCGCGGCTGGGAGCGCCCCGCGGGGCGGGAGGGTGGTGGACGTGGCGGCCCATCGGAGTGACTTCCCTGCTGCGCCTCACACCAGCTCACAGTGAACTCGTGGGGAGTGCAGGGACCATTAACTAGATGAGAGAGTGTGAACTCATTATCACCCCTCTGATTATAGGTATTGCTGGAAAAAAAGTGATGTGAGAGAGAACAGTGTACAGATAAACTTCAAAATACTTTTCACGGTGGATTCTCATTGCTTGTCGCAGCCCTTGCGGCAGCGCTGCCGGGACGCCCAGTCAGCGCCTGTGTGCTTTCTTACCAACCTCTCCAGAACCTTCTCCAAACAACCTCTACGTGTTTGGGGAAGAGTTAGGTGGTGGTGATCCTTTAAGTAAACAAATCCATGTGCCAAACAGCCTCTGCACCCCTGAACAGATAATGTTAATATAAATTAACTGTTCCAATCCAGCTCTTCACAATTAATACTGAATATAATTAAACTCAGGAGCACGGCAGGCCTGTGAGGGAGAGCTCGTCCTGTGAAGTGGTAGGATCTGCTTATGCACCTGCCTTCTGTCTTCTTGGGGAGCCCTTGACTGTGAGGCAATGGGCACAGCCTGAAATCCAGGCAATTCCACTTCAACACAAGACTCATCTTCTTCACTGTCAGGGCAGTCCGACACAGGTTGCCCAGAGAGACTGTGGAGTCTCCGTCCTTGGAGATTTTCAGCTGGACATGGGTGTCCTGGACCCCCTGTTCGAGGTGACCCTGCTTGAGCAGTGGGGCTGGACTAGATGCTCTCCAGACATCCCTTCCAGCCTTCGTTCTGTCATTCTGTAATCAGCCCTTTGCAGCAAGTTTCGATGAGTTGATTTATTCCGAGGAGAAACTGGCTGTTTCCGGCTGGAAGCACCACCAGGGCTCAGCCAGCCTCGAGGAGGAAGAATGCTGTGTTCACCTCAGCTAAGTGATGCAGCGAGCAGCCCACTCTCTGCTAGATCTTCTGAGAGCTGAGGGTTGGCCCTTGATGGAGGGTGTCTAATTATGACTGATGAAGAAAGAGGAAAGTGGTAAAGACAAGAATAGCCAGATATTTTTCAGGAGGTGAAGAAGAGCCGTGCTTTGAGTTTCTCTGATGCACTTCTGGTGTTTGAGCCCAGTACATAAAGGAGCTCCTTTGGGATTTTGCACTTCTGGGCTGTAGGGATTCCTCTGGTCTTATTGCTGCTGTTTCTAGGAGGCCTAGAGCCAGCTCCTCTGCCCACCTGCTGACCGACCCTACGAGCTTCAGCTGAGCACGGGCTCTCGTTACCAACTACACACAGGAGTAGGACATCAGGCAATTTAGCAGAGGCGCCTCCTGAGTAGGAGGGAGTGACTATATCTCTGGGTAGAGCAGGTGAGGCTGCTCAGTGTGAGCCATGCTGGGACAGCGGAGAGACAGAGCTGCTCTGATGGGAGGAAGGTAACGTTTGGGTTTCTGTCTCTGGTTACCTGCTGTGGGAATCAATAACTGCCTTTACTTCTGGGTGTCTCTGATGAAAGGAGCTCGTGTGGCCTGAGGGACTGCAGCAGTTGAGGCTTTGCTGGAGTTCCCTGTTTGCAGCCGGGCCATCTCTGGACCCTGACCTGCTGTGGTGGAAGCGCTGCTTTCCCAGCAGGCAGTGTCTCCAGGAGCTCTGGTTGCTTGGTGTGGTGGAGTTGATGGCAGCTGGGACTGGAAGTTTCCTGAGCCTTGCAGCAGTGAAAGAGTGGATCCTGGCAAATACTGGTGCAGAGTCCCCCTAAAACTAGTTTTATCTCTTCCTCTCACCATGCAAGTAGGACGTTTGTTGTTTGTGTTCTCTGGTATTGCTTTCACTGCTGCTCTCAGAAATGTGGCTCAGACGCTGCTCACACCTGGTGCCTATGAAACCTCAAACCAGCCCTAACTGGGGCAACTCCTGCCTGGGTGACCGACAGAGAATTATGGCTTTGGATATATGATGTAATGAAAATATACTTTATTTTTACTTGAAAAGAACTTGTCTCTGTACATCAGACTTTGATTATCAGTACAGTGAGAGCGAGGTTGCATTTTTTACTTGATTGTGGGGAAACAGTTGCTTCAGAAGGCTCGAGGTTTTAAAAGAAAACTTCACAGGAAAAGCTGTATGAACTTTAATTTTAAAAAAATGTACATAGAACCTTGTGTAATAAAATCCGAGAAGCTGGGGCGCAGCAGCATGGGCAGGAACTGCTTGAATGCATTGATTACTTTTTTCTGAATCGGATCCATCTGCCCATTACCCTGGAAGAGGTGGGGAGGGAGAGAAAGTGCTTTCATTTCGGTATAAATATGCAGCGTGGTGCCTGGGAAAAGCAAATTCCCTGTATTCAAACCAGATGCCCAGTCTGGACATGGGCACTGTCTGCTCTGTTATTAATGAATGTTGTTAAGTCTGAGATCAGCTTGGAGTCGCCTCTGATGGTGGTATCTGGTGGCCAGGAGCAGCTGCTGGAGGGGACTGGACCTCTGGAGAGGGTTGTGGTGGGCGGCAGGTGGGTTGTGTTGGGTTTCGGACCATAAGAGGTTTTTCACAATCGCTGTTTCTCAGGTGCTTTGTTTTTAAAAGCATAGCCAAAGGAGAGAGGTGAATTTACTGGAGAGTTTGTGGTTTACTGAGACTTCATGTGATTATAAGGCTTGAGTTTTCCTTTCTGAAGGGTTAATGATGGCAATAGGGGTGTGACAGACTGCTGAGACACTAATCTTCCTAATGAGAAGGTGACAGAGAAGAAATCAATGATCTAGAACCCAGAAGTTTCTTGATGGTCCTGTCCTCCTTTTCCTCCTCCACTTGCTGGGGTTGCTGTGTTTTTCTCATTGGGGTTTGATTTACACCAGTGTGTAACTTATGTCTTTGCACGTGGTTGTACGAGGTCTGGACTCTGCAAATGTTGTGTTTGCTGGAAGAACCAAGTGTTTTGGCTGCAGGGGCTCTGTCCCACCGAGGGAGATTCTCAGGAGATTTGCACTGCTCTGGATGTCTCTTGGGCACCTGCCCTGTCAAGGAGTGTGGAGCTGATGCTGGGGTAGGTCCAAGAAGTGTTGAAGTTGCTGCCTGCTCTGTGTGGCACATCCATCAGGCGGCTTCAGGTAACTGGTTACATGAAGGTACTTGAACATGAGTGACAATCTGCTGGTGACCATCTAAAGGAGCTGTTCCAGCTCTTTCTTCTGTTATCCCCATACCAAAAAACCCCCACCCAGCACTGGAATGAAGCAGTGACCCTTAAATCTGAATTTGCCCTGATTTATCCGGTCCAGCCAATGTGTACCAATGCATTACAGTACAAGCCTTTGTATTTTAAAGCCGCCTATTCTAGAAGATCTCAGCCAGGGTAATTCTGCTGTTAATAATTTAAATGGTGAAGTAGACTTGGTGAGAACAATAACCACGAAACAGATGGACCTGTGTGCAGTGTAGGGCATAAATGCATGAGAACTTGAGGGTGTGCTGTTGAGCACCCCTGTGGATTAGGGGCCACAGGAGGGAGCAGCTGCGGGTGGAGGCATGTGCTGGAGGAGCCCCATGGATTCAAACCTTTGATCTCTCCTCCTCTTTTTGGAGAGAAAACCTGACAAAACCAGCAACAAAAGAAATTCGGTAATACTAGAAATGCATCCTCCTCAAAACACAGGTGCTCCCTGGAGGTGCCTCTGCTGGCCTCTCCCAGTAGCACTGACCCACCCCAGGTGTGTCTGGTGAAGAGGGAAAAGGGATTGGTTCTTATTAAGCACAACAGCAAGGTGCTGAGGCCAGAATAAAGAGGCACCAGGCAGCAAAAAACACCAAGTGACTTTTAACTGCTGCTCCATGAGCCTTAGGGGGTGACTGACAGACCAGGAGAGCTGTGAGCTCTCCATAGTGGGAGTAACTGGTCCCTGGGTGGTGTTACGGAAATGCAGTGGGAACACTGGTGTGAGGGAGCGGGAGTGGGAAGGGCCGAGTGGACAAGGAGGCTTGGCCGGAGGTGATGCTGTGGAAACAGGCGTTGCTGAAGGTGCGATGGCCTCACTAAAGTGGTGTGTGTGGGGGGGGATGTAAACTGTGCTGTAGGCAGGTCCCAAACCACCGTCATCTCTGTGGAGTCGTGTGGGTGCGATGCTGCCAGCTCTGGCTCCTGGCGCAGCCCACCCCACCCTGCCTGCCTCAGGGTGGTGGGCACGGCTGCTGTCTAGCAGGACTGTGCTCCCTGCCAGAATGCGCATGTCCCCCCTAGCCCTGTAGCGCCCAGCTCAGCTGGGGGGGTTTAGTAGTAACAAAAAGCCGATTTGCAGAGAGTCTTGTCATTAAAAACCCCGACAACATCTTATATGTTTTCCAAAATGTATTTCTCTACTCAGTGCTGTCATCAGTTCTTACCTATTGAAGGCAGTTGTGTAGCAGTTTCTTTAGGTGTCCCCTGCACTTGATAGCAAAGATGATGAGTGTGGCCTCTTGGTTTCCCTGCCCCCCTCCTGTCCTTTGTCCGGATGTGTACTTGTAAGCTTTTAAAGCCCACTTACATGAAAGTCATCTTTACTCACTTTTGTGCACTTTCATTGCTTTTCCGTGGATTCTTGCTGCAAAATCCTTTTGCACATAGTAGCCAAAACTGAGGCAGTTGTCTTTAAAAAAAGAAAGCATCTGTTAAACCGGTTTCTCTTGGTTTCCCAATACACTTAGTAAGAGTTTTGGTAGAATCAACTGTTCTGTTGACGTTGTTAGCAGGACTGTGCTCTGAACAGATGTTCCTCACTGTGCAATCTTGCTCAGGAGTCCTCAGCTCGTTCCCTGATCAGTAGAGCTGCAGTCACATCTTGGCAGTCCAAGCTGATAGGAACTGCATCTTCCCACGCGTGGCATGTCCTGCCAGTCCTCAGACTCCCCAGTTCTGCTGCCCCATAGCCAGGCTCTCCTGTCGGGGATCAGGTCACTTCTCATAGAAAATTGTCGCAAGCTCAACGGGGTTTTAAAGTCTGGCTGAGTCTGTGCAGCCTCTGCCTTCAAAGGGTTTGCTCTGGCTGGCAGCGGCTGAGCACAGCCGTCCTGTAATTGCCTTGGAGCTGCCGGAGCAACGGTTCATCAGGGCAGCAGTGTGGAGAGCTTGGACACTTCCTGCGGTCTTACTGTCCCCAGTTCCGACACCAGGTTGGCCTGAGGGAGAAGGGGAGGGAAGCAGTATTTAAATGGACGGGGGAGGCAGGAGGGGGCTGGACGGTAATAGCAGAGGTGGTGAGGATGAGCTGGTGAGGGCAGAGGAAGCAAATGTGAAGGTTGGAGAGGCAGGAGTGTGGTGGGGAAAATGGAGGAGCAAAGGTTGAGGAACAGTGGGGAGGAAGGAGCAGGTGTGGTGCTCTTCTGTCCAGCGCTGCAGTAGGATGCTTGTCATAAAGTGAACCAGCACCCCCAGAAGCTAGCGGGTATTTCCTCAGGAAAATGTGAGGTTGTGACCTGCAGGGAGGCTTGAGGCTGGATCTGGTGTCTCACTCTCCTCCCTGGGGAGCAGGAGTCCTCGCTGCTGCTGCTCAGACATGGTTTGTAAAGTGTGTGACCACACTGCCATGGCCATGGGAGCACAAGGGCTTGCTTGTTCACAGAACACCAAGTGTTACCAAAGACTATTTTCAATGTCATTTCTTTGCTATTGTGTTTCGTTTCTCCCAAAGTAGGTGCTGAATCTTTTTTTCGGCTTTAGCCGTGTGCCAAGGGTTCTCCCTCGTCAGGGGTGTTTGAGTTTTCAGATTCAATTAGCTCCCACCAGGGCTCCAAACCCATGTTCCCTAGTTCATCTCCTTTTCTCCCAAAGAGGAAGGTGTCCCTGCCCATGGCAGGGCGTTGGAATTAGATAGTCTTTAAGGTCCCTCCCAACCCAAACTGTTCTATGAAAAAAGAGCAGAGGACGACAAACCAATAGGACAGTACTTCGGAGCAAAGGTGGCTGCTCCAGGAGGGCAGTTTTCTGGCGGGGTGTTGCAGAGGCTCTGCTCTGCTCCACTCCCTGCTGAGGCACGGTGCAAAACTTCAGGAATTAAAGAGCTTGCAGTGGGTTTCAGTTGCTGGGGATGGTCCCCACAGATCACCTTCCTCACCCGTGGCTCCACTGACATTGGTGTTGTAGGAGGACCATAACTGATCATAGAGGGCTGCTTGCCTTTCCCTCCTGGCTTGGACCAGACTCGAGCTCCACCAGTGGATCTCGTAGTTCTGGGTAGTGCCATGCTCACAGGCATTCCCTCGGGGATTTGGGGTTTGTATTCAATGCGACGTGCTGCCAGCTGAGTTGCGCAGTGCGAGACCCGTGGTGCAGATCTGCTGGGTGTATTAGTGGCAGAGTCTCCAGATCATGTAAATGTGTGGGGACAGGGTCTTCCTTCCTGTCCAGCCCTTCTGCTGTGCCACCATGGTCACAGAGCTGCAATCTGCTCAGTCTCCTGTGTCTGCTCCCGTGGTTCCACAGGGAATCTTTAAAAAAAGAAAACACCCACAACTTCCTGGTTTCAAAGAGGATTAAAACACCACCAAAAGTTCAGAGATCAGGTAGAGAACCCCCAAGTGGGTGTTTTGGGGGGAATGTTACACTTTCCAAACACCCAAGTCATGACTTTGCATGCCTGGAACTGGGTCTCGGTGCCTGGCAGCTCCTGGGGGTGGGTGCTGTTGTTAGCTGCCACAGATGAGGTTGTCAAGTCTGGTTTAAATTAAGCCAGGGCGGATGGAGAGTTGAGCTGAGCTCCTCTGTGCAACTCCTTGCCCCTCTCTTCCCTCATCGCAGCAGCCTGGTGCAACACCGCCTTTACAGAAATACACTTTATTAATACTGAAATCGTGATGGTAACAGAGTGGGAGATGAGGTGGGACTTGCAAATTGCTTAAAATTATTGCTCTTAATTATAGCTCGACCTGTTAAGCAGCTAAGAAATGTTCGCTTCCCCTGCCCCGCCGATTTCGTTAGCTGGCCTCATCAGGGTCTCTGTTGCCCCATCCCACCCGCCACTGTTTGTGAAGCCCCCCAGCAATGCTGCCCACCAGAGCAAAGTTTCGCAGGACCCTGTGGACGCGTCCCGGGGCCGGCGCTGCCCTGATGTCCTTGCGGAGGGATGGGATCTGGCCGTGACATTTCATTATGCTGATTTTAACTGGCATGAGTAAAACTTGTGGACAGGCCCCAGTCTTGTGAGGGGGGGGAAAGACTTGAAAAAGCAAACCATAAATTAAAATAATAACAGTATGGGCCAACAAACCGCACACACATGTACAACGGAGTCACCCTAATAAACACACGGGCTTTGATTTACGGTGTTGTGATAATCCATACCGTCATCCTCTCGGTAGTTGGGAGGTTTTTTGTGTGGTGATGAAGGACAAAATCAATGTTGGGTCCTTTCATTCTTTTAATAAGAAGAAAATCATTCCCCCTCTGTGTTCTGCCAGTCTTGGGACTTGGCTTCAAAACCAATATAAATCTCTAAAAATGTAATACTGCCTTAGGACCTTCTTCCTCCTGCTCCTGGAGGAGGGTTTTCCTGAAGGCGTTTGAGCTTTGGCTGCTCTAACCCACCTTCTCCTTTCCTTCTGCCAATGCAGCTGGTGCTCACGCATTGTCCTGCCGTCGCCTGTGGCTGGGGAGGGCGGTGGGCTCGCGCTGGAGGAGTGGCGCTGGGGAGGGGGTTGCTCTGCAGGGAGGGCAGGGCAAATTCCAGCACAAACACCACTGAAGGGGGAGAAGTGCAGATGTTTATAACTTTCTGATATAATAATGATACCAAAATGTAAATAATACCGTTTGTCGGCAAGGATCTTGTGGTGCTCCACAAGCAAAGCTAGTGAGATGTGACCCCCTCGGTGGCCAGGGGCAGCGAAAAGTCAGACAGCTGAGATCAGAGGATGGAGATGGGGAAGGGGAGCATGGCTGCTGGAGACACCACAGTCTCCCTTGCCCGTCTGCCAGCACAGCACCTTTATTCCTTGCTGGGGTTCTGCCCTGCCTCTCCAGAAAAGCCCGTGGAGGCTGGGGAAGGTCAGCCTGGGGTCTTGGCTGCCTGTGTCTGCCTGGTTGGGCTTCCTCAGCCTGCCCAGGCTGTCCCTGTGGTCCAGCAATGTGGTGTGGAGGGTAGCTGCTGTTCCACCTCTCCGACCTGCCTCCAGCCCAGGGCTGCCAGGGCAGGGTGCCCACCCGGGAGAAGACCCGCCTGGAAGTGAACCTGGGCCGGGGAGTGTGGGTTCTGTTCCTGTGTTTCATGTGGTGGTTTTATATTGAACAGTGGTGAACACAGAAATGCTTTCATAGCTCTGCTTCCCTGGCAGTAAAAAAACCCCTGAACGATCTGCCACAGGAGTAGAGCAACCACCCTTTGGGCCCTG
>NW_010424981.1:8617-21640 GCF_000710305.1 Buceros rhinoceros silvestris | reverse complement strand
TTGTTCCTGATGGGTTGGGGTTGGTGTCTCTCAGTCCTCTTGGCAATGTGTCTAGAAAACACTGTGTTTAAATTGATAAAAATATTGATAAAATCAGCCCACTTTATTTAACTGTAATGTTGCTTTGGTATGAGCCTCATCACCAGCATCACGTTGCCGTAAAGAAGTTGTAGCGATCTTAGAAATGCGTTTCCAGATATAATTCAACAACCTGAAAATTCCTGCCCTCAGCCGAGGGTCTTTAGAAAAGCTAAACTGTAAACTATTTTCTTTGTGGGATTAGCTGATGAGTAATTTAATGTGTGCTTTGGGGTGCGTTATTGTGAAATGCGTTTCATGGTCTTTGAGAGCATTGGCTGATACTTCCAGCTCTGTGGAATGAGAGCGTGGCTCCGTGGAGCTGCTCGCTGCCCCGCATGGGCACAGAGCTGATGCGCCTGTTGGGGCAAACAGCACGTGGTGGTGGTTCTGCAGCACAGGCCTGGAACAGGTTTTATGTCTGTGCATAGAAAATGCTGTTATTTCCAGATAGAATTGTCAGGGCAAGCCTAACGAATAATTTCTTGGTGGTGTATCTATCTTACATGGGGGGGGAAAAAACCCAAATGTTTTTCCACGCTAAATGTGGTCACAAGCGCTGTGTGACTGTGCAGCAAAGGCGGCTGCTGGGGGGGTGTGTGTGTGTGCACATGCTGAAGGGTATTTTGGTGTTGCACATCAGAGTTCTGGGAGCGGGAGGGCAGAGGGTGGGCAGGTGGGATCCATCCTGCAGCCTTGGCAAACCTGGGTGGGTTGGAGTGATGCTGCTCCCCCTTGTGGCTGGGTGACAGGTACCCTCGGGTGCCTCATCCTGCAGGGGCAGACAGAGGGTGCCCCCGGCTGCGAGGACAGCTGTGCTGCTTTCATCCCTGGCACTGTTTTGCTCCAGCCCTGCTGCTGGTCTGGGCCCTGCTCGTCCCTGGCTGGCGGAAGCTGTGTGCCAGTCTCCTCGCTTTCCTGCCCCCTTTAACCCAGCAGATCACGTTTTGGGGAGCTGCGGAGGACGAGCCTGCTGTCAGAGCAGAAAATCAGATTTTTTGATGTGATGTTGCATTAAAAGGGCCAATCTTGTGTCATGTAACACGTGAGTAATGGGGCTAGTGTGTGATGTCAAAAATTTCCAACCGCCTCATAAATAAATGCAGCCCTGCTCCTCCCCCAAAAGGTCACCCCGCTTGAACCCGGCCTCGCATCCCAAATTACCACCGCGCTCAGAGTCAAGGTTAAAGGTACAGTATCCCCTTTCAAACGGCACATGTCTGTGTCTGTGCTGGGAATGATAAATCACGCTTGGAGAAGGCTATCCGTTTCCAGGGGCCCTGCCCCCTTCTGCGGTGCCCAGGGCTGCTCCTGGCTGGAGCAGCGGGTACTGCGCTGGCACTCCTGGGGCTTTGGCCATGCCGGCTCCTCCTCCAGCACTGCAGACCCCGACGGGAGCTCTGGCAGCATCCACTGGGTCACTCTGCCCTTAACCCGGTGAAGCCACTGGATTCCTGATCTCTCCTGTTTCAGTGGTGAAAGCTTGGTGCGCACAGAGGTCGTTAGGGCTGCAGAATCGAGCAGCAAACAGAACAATTCTGGAAGTGCCAAAGTTTGCACGTACGACCCCAGCTCGCCCTCCCTGGGTGAATGTGTCCCATCTAGCCTTACGTCACCTCGGCTCCTAGTGCTTGGTTCTGAGAGGCGTTGGCTGGTTTGAGCCCAGGGGGCAGAGGTGCTGGCATGCAGGTGACAGCCCATGTTTCCTCCTGCCTTCCCCGTTCCTGCCTCGGTGTATTTGCTGTTCAGCACACCGGCTGCAAAGTTCATCCTTTCTCCTCAATTCTTGGTGCATCTGGGTGCATTTTCCCAAAGAGTCGAATACACCCTCAAAATTTCCCTGTGAAACACCATGTTGCTTGTATGGCTTGAAGCTCCTGTTAACCCCTTTCACCACAGGCGGTGGTTGCTCTGGCTGAGGTCCCGTACCAGGTTATCTCTCTGGGTTCGGTTTAAATGAGGCTGCACGTCTATAACCAACAGACAATTCCATTCCTCAGCACCAGCCCATAGCGCACTCTGCTGCGAGCGCTAAATGAGGTCAGGCTCCTGTAGAACGGCAGCAAATTAGCATATAATTCAAGTGTGTGTAACAATGCACATGTGACGGAGGGACAAATTAAGGCTGAATAGGTAAATTTAACGATGGTGTTTTCTAGCTTTTTGCAGCTCTAGCATTTTGTATATAGCTTTTAAAATAAAAAACAAGTGGTCCTCCAGAGGCAGCCCCGGAAGCTCGTGGTTTCTGTGGAGCACCTGTGGACCCTGGGAGGGTTGGCTGGCTTTTGGCTCGTTTGCTGCATCTGTAGATTTAACGTCTTCCAGACACCTTAGTTCTTTAGACTTACTCTGATTTCAAAGTTTTATTGTCTCAGATCGTTGGCAATTTGAGTGTTTGGGGGAGTCAGTGATCCTTCCTGTGAAGGAGGACCATGGCAGGAGGCAGATGTCACCCGGGGTGGTATCCGCATGCCCTTGGAGATACACTCAGGTGTTT
Source organism: Buceros rhinoceros silvestris (assembly GCF_000710305.1). NCBI lineage: Eukaryota > Metazoa > Chordata > Aves > Bucerotiformes > Bucerotidae > Buceros > Buceros rhinoceros. The sequence goes on along the minus strand of NW_010424981.1, from coordinate 19,065 downwards.
GAGTGAGCCATCATGACTCTCTGTAAAGCCGGTGGAGACCGATAAACCCTTTCAGAGTCCAGCTAGGACAAGTTGGGGAGCTGCCTGCTCCTCTCCAGAGAGCTATTTGTCTGGCTGGCCTTGGCCGCCCTCTGCCACATTGTTCTCTTTCCAGCAACAGCAAAGGGAGCATGAGCTGATTAGATCAGACTTACCAATGAGTTGCGTGTCCCAGTGGGGGAAGTGAATCCCACCCTGGAGCTCCTGTTGTGCCCAGGGCTGCCTGCATCCCCCTGAACCCGCAAACCCAATCACGTCTCTGTGGGAGATGGATGGGTCATCTCTACCCCAAGAAACAGGACATCCCCTGATGTTGCTGTTGCTTAACCAAGGGATGGATGGAGCTGATGCCGCTGGACCAACGGGTGTCCTGAGCCACGTCTTCAGTAGTAACCAGCAGCTATGATGGAGCTTTCCTGTGCTTAGACAAAGTTAGGAAGTGTCTGCATGGTGGTTCTTGGCATGTGTTTTCAGGTGGCACCTGCCTGAGGTATCAGCCTGGCAGCCCTGTCAGACCACAGTGCAGCGAAGTTGAGTCCATTGCCCTGATAGCAAGGGCTGTGTGAGGAGCTTTTGAAAGAACTTGAAGTGCAATAAATTCTGTAGTATTTTGTGAATTTACAAGATTTTTTTAGAGTTTATTTTCAGAAAGCTTTTTCCATCTCTGCTTCCACTAATGAGACACTGACTGCTGTGTTTGGTGGGTCATTTCCCTGAGATGTGAGGGCAATAATTCTCCATGTGAAGCCTCTCCTCTGTTTGAGCAATACCTTATCTTCTCTTTTTTGTTAAAGACTAACAGTGGATAAACTAGTCGAGCACGTAAAACCTATATGCATGTTTACTTAAATGGAAGGAGTGGGGATTTATGGAATTGGGTCAGTAAAAAGGCTGGAAGTGGGTGTAGTTCTTGGTGCTGCTGATGGGGAGGGTGGCTTTGGCTCTGTTTGCACTGGCTTGTCCACTCGGGTCTCCTCTGGAGTGGAGCGGGACCTTCCCCGGCGCTGCAGTGTGCCGGCAGCCTGCGCCCTGGGAACGCGCCCGCTGACCTGCTCTGTGTAACAGCCGTCAACCCCAAACCCGACCCAAGCAGCTACATCTGTTTTGGCTTTGTTCGCAAGGCAGAGGGGAGGGAGGTGCTCTCTGTGGTCAAGGGCCAAACTACATGTCATATTTCATTACCTTCATTAGCTACTACAGAAGGCTGTGTTAAAAGGAAGAAGGTTGTGGTTAACTCTTCAGCTGCCAGCTTTTTTTTTTAAATTCAGTTTTATCTCCACTTCCTGCTCGTCTCGGTGTGTCCTTACCTTTTTTTTAGCTTATCAAACCCATAAATCAGGTTTATGCCCAGGATTTTGTCCCCTTAGTGTAAAAGAGGCAGCAAGCTGCCGTTCGTTCCCAGTGAGCTGCTCTGAAGATGGCTGAGCCATCTGGAAACAGTTATGGGAACAGTAGTGTAAACCCAACAGGGAAAGTGTATTTAGCATTAATAAAACTTTCTTTTTTGTTTTGTCCATGATTGTCTTTTCCACCTCACGTTATTCTGTTGATTTAATATTGCTGATTTCTGTTGGGGGCGGTAAGGGCGAAAGGGCAGTTGGTGAGTGTGGGGAGGTTGGGGTGGATGTGGCTCCTGGTTAAAGATACAATCTCTTATATGAGCCAGTATTAGCAAAGAGAACGAACCCCCCATGCACGGATTACACCGAACAGTCCAGAGATCATAGAATCATCTGGTTGGAAGTGACCTTTAAGATCATCAAGTCCAGCTGTTCCCCCTGCACTGGCAGGGTCCCTAAACCATGTCCCTCAGCCCCACAGCTACAGGTCTCTTGAACCCCTCCAGGGATGGGGACTCCACTTCCTTGGGCAGTGTTTTGTAACCTATTATTGGTGCATCAGACCTCTCCGTTGTGGTCCGTTGGCTCCAAAGGGTGTTTAAACACGCTGCTCTGGGCAGACCTGTGACGACAGGAGCATGTGTAATTGCACCATACCCCACGGTGTGCTACCATGACTGTCCTCTTGTTTAATGACGTTCTCATTGTGGCACTGCCAGTGAAGCCCAGGGTGCTGCCAGAATGTGTGATCGCTTCCAGAAGGGAGTGGGATGAGCCGTAGAGGACTGGTTTCACTGGGAGCCATGAGGTGGGTTGGGATGGGCAGGTAAATGGGGTCCCCTCATCCCCTAGATGGCTGGAGGTTGGCAATGCCCTTGACTGTCACTGGTGCCAAGGTGTTGGTGTCCCGGTGTTCTGCTCAGTGTTGGTGAGCCCTGCTCCAGGAGGAAGGAACCCAGGTTCCCCCTGGCCTTGTTCCAGAGTCACCACAGGCTTTCCCAGCCTGGCCCCTCCGAGGTGAGGAAAGGGGATTCTTTTGCCTTGTAATTGTATTTTCTAATACAGCAAGTGTGTAAAACCCTGTGAGCAAGTCCATTGGTTTCAGGACCTGGGAATCCTATTCTGCATGTGCTCTGGACCACGGCTGAAGTACGTTCAGGGGGCGGAGACAGCTCAGACTGAAAATGGCCTCTGTAGGAGGTGTTAGGAATGGTTTAGCAGCTGCAGATGTTTTTCACTGATGTTTCTGTATTCCAGGTTTAACTGTAGGAACCAAACCAGATTTCAGATTAATTAGTGAAAATATTACTGAGCAGGAGACTGTAAAACAGATACCGTGTGCCTCCACGGTCTGTGGATCTCCCTTTTCATGGGCCAGTATCTATTTGTTGATGTTCCAGTGTTTTTATGTAGATCTGAGGTGATCGCAGGATTGAGATGTAGGTCTTTATCTGATGGCAACAACAGCACGCGCAGTATCTTCACTCGCACTCTTAAAACTCCACGGAACGCATCCCGAAATGACTCAGGTTTTAAAGGCCATGTGTGAGGGCTGTATTTCTTTGCCTGTGAAGTTGAGCAGGTCATTCTTTTTCTCAAAATCTAATGGAAATTCAGATGTGGAATGAGGTTTCCTTTTCCCCTGGATGTGTTTTGGCTGGCACAGGTGCTGCTGTGTCAAACCCCAAAGCCTTCAGGAATTGGTGCTTTTCCTGGGAATACTGATGCTACTGTGGCAGCACGAGTGTGGTGTGGTTAAAAGACGAGGCAGAACAGCAGAATACTGCTTTTAATTCATCATTTAGTGGTAGAAAAGGGCTTGTTTACTTCTTTTTCATCTTCTGTGCTCCTAAGACTTTCAGCCGTTATTTTGAAATGTATTTTATAATAAAACCTCTGCGGTTCTGTTGCCTAGGGCCTTCGTGTCCATTTTCAAGAAGGGAAGTATTTTTAAGCTTAAAAAAAGATTCTGTTGACTGATTGTGTTTCAGCATTTCAGCTGGATGCTGCTGCCCTGAAATACACTGGTTATAGCAGAGGTTTAAAAATAATTCTTTGATCCTGTGAATCGTGAAGCTTCGCTATCCCCTGTGCGTTACACATACAATATAATTTTTGTTCTCTTCCAAGCAATTAGTGTAATTTCGCAGCCCTGGTGAGTGCTGGCTGCAGGGCGCTTGAAAAGGGAATCTGTTCGCTCCCAGGACCCCAGTTGCAAGCGTGTGATGTGTGTGTCCAGCCAGCACGTCTCGTCAGAGCTGCCCTTTGGACATCAGTGACTGACATGAGGTGACAGGCTACATCTCTCCAGCTCCTGGTGCTCCCTGGGGCTGTCCCTTGCAGACCCCCTGGGGCAGGAACATCTGCTTGGAGAGCATCCTCGGGGGCTGCCCGTCCCAGCGGGCCTTTCTGCCCAGCACTTCCAGGCATTTCTAGCAACAGGAGTGGTGGCGCGTTTGTGGTGCTGTGGAAAGTGCAGAGCCAGGTGTGCGGCTCGTGCTGGACCTTCTCCTGCCTCCTCCAGGTGAGGCTCTCCTAAGGAAGCGGGGCGGGGCGGGAGGGCGAGGGCGGAGATGGACCTGGCAGGCAGGACCGTTCTCTGAGGATATTGCTGGAGGCAAACCCAATCTTGTCGTGAGCGACAGTTCTTCTTTGACTTATGTACTACAACCTTTGATGCAGTCCAGGGTAAAATATTATGTTGCTCTTGTTAAGAGACTCGTGGACGTGACTCTCATAACTAAACTGCGTTATGCCCAGACTCTGCACTATGTGGTGATCCCAAACCCGTACCAGCTCGTCACCGGGAAGACTTTGTACTTGATCCTGCGGCTAATGTGTTAACTGGGAGCTGTGCTAATCCCCGAGATGAAAACTCATAGAAAGACAGGGATTGTCAGGAGAAGCCTCTCAGGCTCTGGCTCTTACAGCAAGACCTCAAATCGATTCTCCTCCGTGTCAAGAGTGTTTGGCCTTAGATGCAACAGACACAGTCACATTTCATTGCAAAGTCAGGTTTCAAAGCCTGTTTGTCCAGGTGCTCTGTTCAGTTGTCCTCAGTAGAAGAACCTCAGGCAACTCTGTACAGCGCAAACCAGAAATGAACCCTTGCATGCTCGCGCTGAGCGCTCCCCAGAGCCTGGAGGCCTGATCCTGGCCATCGCTGCCTGACCCTTTGCCCGTGGAAGCTTCCAGTGGGCAACCCTTGGTGCAGGGCACGTGCTGCATTAGACTGGGAAAGGAAACGGGAACACAAGGCAGGGTCAACTGGCGTGTGAAAATGTGTGGTGAAGATGAGTGGGGAGTGGATCCCCCCTCTATCGGTCCAGTTCCTCCTAAAAACTCCATTAAGCTATAATCCTTGACACTTGAACTCCTGCACAAGTGCTAACCGAGATCTACTGCAAACAGACCTTGCAGGAAGAGCAGCTAGTGAAGGCATTCCATGCACCACAGATGACTCTGTCAGGGTTACATCTGGAGAGCACTCCTCAGGCAGGGGTGTGCTGACACGAGGAAGGCTGTTAATTGTCATGTGTTACACAGAGTTAAAGCCTGGGATTATTTTCACAAGGTTTACTTGATTTTTCTGGGAGTCTACAACGAAGATTGAGGGGGAAGAGTGGAACAAGATTTGACTTTGTGGCCGTGAGAAGACACGGGAGGTGAGCTGTGGATGAACATGCTCTGGGTTCACAGAGATAAGGTGGAGGTGTTTGCTTCCAGCTGCATGAGGCCTTCTGGATCACACCATAAGACTCTGGGTCACCTCACTCTACAGTCCTCTGTTAAAATCAAGGCCTTTGTCTTCAAGATCAAAGAAAAGGTGAAGATGATAGAGCACTGAGGCCCCAGCAGCACTTCAGGTCTATCCCTTCCACCTTGTGCACCATGGGCTGGTCCTGCTTGCCTGGCTGTGGAGCAGTGATGTCCCTCCTGGGGCAGGGATGGGGCATGGGGCTGGGCACAGCGCATGCTTAGAGCCCCGCAGTGGCACATGCCTACTGAGGGCAAGCAAAGCTTGGGGAGAACCGTCTGGGCAGCGGTGGGGAGGTGGACCCCAGCCTGCTGAGCAGGCATGCTGCTGGAGCCAGGACATGGCTGTATCTTGTGGCAACTTGCTCAGATCTTGGCAAGCCATCAGCTTGCAGGCTCAGAGGGAGTGTGAGCCAGGACGAGCCCTCAAATGTGCCTCTCTAGACAAAGTACCCAAGAAATGATCTAATCTTCAGGTGTGCGGTGTCTGCTCTGAGCAAGACGTCTGAAATCTGCTGTTCTGAAAACATGGGTTTCACTTCATCGTTGGGCAGTTTGGTGTTGTGTATGGCAGAACGATGGTGTTTGCTCAGCTTCATGGAAGTGCTGTAAAATCCTGGCTGAAGGGAGCCTGTACTGTGAGGGGTGGCTGCTGCAGCTTTGTCACCTCACTGCCACGGCTGGGCACAGACTGTTAGAAGGATCTGCTAAGTTTATGTGTAAGTGAAACAGCTATGGAAACAAAGCCCTTAGATAAGGGCTCGTCCACAGCAGACTCCTTTGACCACAAGTCTCTTTAGAGTCTTCTCATGAGCAGAGTTCAGGGCTGGAGTAGATGAGGAGCGTGGTGTGTTGGCAGGATCACGCTGGGCTGGAGGAATGATATATTGGGGCTAATGTAATTTGTGGGTGAGGGACATGTTCAAGCACTGCACGAAAGTGCTTACTTCCTGCCTCTAACTAGAGCTATCAGTGTATCACTTTCAAAAAGAGCAGTTTAAATTAAAAGCTACACTAAAAGAAACCTGGCTGCATCTGGGACTTGTCAGCAGCCTCATTCAGATATGCCATTGTCACATCTTCCAAGAGCCTGAAGATGTGGAAGATAATTATCCCATCCCATAGACAAGTCTATTTGCTCCTTACACCCATCGCTTCTATGGCTCTGATCTCAGTCTATCTCACTTCTCCTCGTTTAAAGGGCTCGTTTACTGGGCTGCTGCTTTCCTTGAATTTACGGTTTGCATATGCTGGAGGCAAACATTGTGTGAAGTTAAGTTTGGATTCCCCTGGGCCCAGATCTCCAGAGTACATGTTTTGTTATGCTTCTTAAATGAAAACTTCTTAAATATAATCCTGCCAGGCTGTGCCATGACCCTGGCCACCATCCAGCTCCCTTCTCACTTGACAGACATGGTTTGGATGCTCCTTGGGTACCTCATGGGGCAGATGCTGTTTAGTTCTGGTTCTGTTCTAGCTTGTGCTCAGAAGAACGAGTGTGATGAGAACAGCATGGGCTTCGTTATGTCTCTTGGGGCCACTGGACTGTCCACGTGTGCCTAGGTGGGAGCTTGCCCTGTGTTCTGCAGCATCACCAACAGCACCTGCACACCCAGGACATGGGTCTGGGGCAACTAAAACTGTGGTATCTAGGCTGGGCCCTAAGCTCCGACTCCAGCGCGCTTCATGGCATGCACCGGCGTCTCTCCTTCCTGCTGTTACCTTGTGTGTGGACTTGTGTCAGCACCAACCCATTGCAGAGGACTTTCTGGGAAGTAAGCTGTTGTTTGACATGATGGTGCAGCAATGAAAAAGGATTTCCCGAAAATCTGTTAAGTTTTTTACTTAATGTTCTGTTTACCTGGGTTAAAGCCTTTGTAGTGAACAGTCTGTTCTCAGCATCAGGTCAGGGGGGGTGGATGCTGTGTGTCAAATCTCAGTGCTCGCAAGTATGAAATATTCGGCAGAGAAACAAATCACTTATAAGCATCTGAGCTGATGCAGACTTTCTCTGGCAGACAGTCGGGTCCCAGCGTCCCACGTGTCCCCTGCAGAGTCTGGCACGAGAACCTGGAGAACATTTGGCTAACCTGGATTGCAACCACTCTCCTGGTTGGTCAGTGCAAGGTAAGGGTGAGAGGCAGAGGGCTGGCTGCCACTTCCCACCAAACCAGCTTGTCTTGCACATCTGGTCGGTGCTGGTCTCGTCTGGGCCCTTTGTTAGCAGCCGAGGAGCTCTGCTGGCAGTTTGTGCTGCTCTAGCAGCCTGCAGCCCCAGTGCAGAATGGCTTTAGGAAGGCTGGAGGGGCTGGGAGGTTCAGGCTGTGCTGTGCTCTTGTTCTGTCTGGAGTCCCAAGTGCTGCCTGGGGCACCTGGGCAGGACAGCAGTGACCCAGGTCGGCAGTGTTTGGGCAGAGGCTCTGGAGGACATGTGCCTTCTGCCCACAGCGAGCCCAGGGCCTTGGAGCAGTGACTGCTGTTGTAGCGCCTTGTCCTGGGGAGGCTGACCGATTTGGAAGGACTCGATGGGGACAGGGAGCCTGGTCCCTGAACCATCTGCAGCCCCCCGAAGATTAGCACAATAATCTTTACACATGGCTGAATGAAAATGGGAGAAGCCTGTTTGTCCTGGCGAGGGAGAAGATACAAATTCCAGGAGTGGAGGGAAGGTGAGGGAAGGGATTGCCGTTCTCTGCATTCACAGAAGGTGAAGATTAATGCTGCTAGCAGGATTCCGTCGTCTTGTCAGAATTCAGTGATTTTTTCCATTTGGATCAGCGCGGTGCCAGAATGTAAATCCGATCGCCTTGTGTCTTTCAAAATAAAATCAAAAAGCCGCCCTGATTGCTTATATGGGCAGCCAGCACACCTTAAGAAGTAAGAAAGGTTCAGACAGGAATATAATAAGGCCCGGGAAAGTGGCAGCATGAAAGGGATGACCTTTATTTGCAATCATAGCTGAGATTTACAGTTTATTACTGATAGCTTTTATAAAGAGCCATTCAGTTCAGAGGTGAGAGGTTTGTCATCTGGAAATGCAATTAACTTTAGCCTTATCCCAATCCCCCTGGTCTTAGTGTGAGAGCAGCACTTCAGCAATATCATGATTTTTCCCTCTAATTTCTTTTTTTCCCCTACATTTTTGTCTCTTAGATCCCTTGTTCTTTGGCATAAATGCAGGTGCGTGTTTTCTGCTGCTATTATTTCATTATTATTAGATGCACCTTTGAATTTTTTATTAGATCCAACTTGATTTTTGAATGAGAAGATTTCAAAGAAGAGTGACATTTAAACCTGAGAACTAAGATAACTCGTGGAAAGGAATTGTGCTATATATGTCAAAAATTAATTACAGACATGGAGAATCTAAAAAAAAGGGGGGGGGAGAGAAGAAGAAACAGTTCCTCTTTGAATGGTGATGATCATTGCTCTCCCCCACAAAGCCCGTACACCAACACCCATCCTCACAATTGACCGATGTAGCCTCGATGTTTGGTGTTACAGATGTACACATCAGCCAGACGTGGGTATGCCCGATGTGCCATATGCCCACCAAGGGGAGGTGGTTGTGGTATCCCTGCTGTGTGCGGTGGCGAAGTCCCTCAGGCTGGTTTTGTCTCTCAGGTTTGCTGCGATGGTGACTCCTGCCTGTTAAGCCGGGTCTGTAGGGATTCAAGAGCCAGACACGAAAGCAGGGGTTTGGTGTGCTTGGCCAGTTGGGTTCTTTGACGTGCGGTTGGGTCTGGTTTCCACAGTGGGCTCTGCCGGACAGGTCAGAGGGGAGCACACCCATGCTGGAGGTGTTGACCTATGGAGCAGGGTCCCTCCCGCGCTGGGGTCCACTCTCCCACTGTTCCAGGTGCCTGGCGTGACCATGCACCAGCCAAAGGGGTGTCAGAAATTCCTACAGGCTTGGTGTACTCCTGGGCAAACCAGAGCAGAATAATTACTGCCGCTGTGGTTTCCATCCCTGCTTTATTGTGGCTATTATTTTCATCAGTGTTAGAGGTTAATATCCCTATTTTTCTCCTCTGCTGCCTGAACACAATGGGGGCTTAGCACGGAGTCAACCCAGGTAGCCGAGGCAGCGACACCATCTCCAGTGAGTCCGGTTAAAGCGTCTCTAACGAGGGTCCCTGGCCCAGGGTAGGAGCAGCCCTGGCCATAGCTCATCCCAGCGGCATGTGGAGCTGGGGCCGCTGCGGAGCATTTCTTGTTTTAAAAGGCAAAAAAGACAAAGACTGGATGTGGTGTGAAACTGGGTGAGGACGTGGGGCTGCCGGAGCCTCCCACTAAAGATCCACTTTCATTCTGTGTCTTGGCTCGTCCCATCCAGCCGGCGCGTGTGCGAGGCGCCTGTCCCAGCGGTACCCAAGTGTCTCAGAGTGGAAGAAGAGGCAGCCCCGTTCCAGTGTCTGTAAAAGCCCGTTTCTGTGGTGCAAACAAGTGTGCATGTGAGAGGGAGATTGCCTCATGCAGCGCGCACCCGGGCAGGGAAAGTAAACACTGCCCTTTGCTGCAGAAAGCTTTTGTTCTAAGGTGCTCTTTATCTTGATGACATTCCAGTCCAAAAAGCCTCCTTCCTGCCTCTTGACAGCAATAAAGAAACCTCAGCTGTACTTATAGATTTTTCTCATTTTTTGTCCCCCGAAGATCCAGACCTTTTTTATTTTCCTTTTATTTTTTCCTGTTATTTTTTAAGCTGAGTGCTTTTATCTCAAAACACCCAGTTACCCAGAACGGTGCTGCAGTTCACAGTGTGACTATTAGTTTTGTTTTGTTTGGAGGCAGAGGATCTGATTTTCCAGAGCTGAGAAATGGGTTTGGTTTATAAATCCTAAGGTAAATCTGTCCCGCTCCCATGGCAGGGGAGCAGCATCTGATATGCTGTACGGCCAGACCGAGCGTCCTTTGGAAATAACAGTGTTTGGTGCTCCCTGTGGGGATGGAACCGGGATAAGCGAACATGGAAATAGGTGATAAACTTCCACTTTGTTGCTAATACCCTCGACAAACCGTTCAGTCCTGATCCTTATTTGTTTTCCTGTTCCGAGTACCAGAGGTGAAAAGAAATGAGTTCACAGATCGTCGAGGAGCTGGCTCAGGTTTTGATCTATAAGGTGAAGAACAATTTTGGCAGCGGTTTTCCTCACAGCAGCCGGGTACATTTTTTAAAGCCCACGGGAATAAGACAAAATAAAAATGAAGGTACCATGAGGCAAAAGGGAAGCTCGAGCTTTGCCTCAGGGGTGACTGGTGGGGCTGCCGCAGCAGCGGGAGCTGTGTCCTGCAGGATCGGGGCGGAGGGATGGG
>NW_010424981.1:5267-8580 GCF_000710305.1 Buceros rhinoceros silvestris | reverse complement strand
GGCCGCAGGTGTGCCTGGTGGGCCTGCCGCAGCAGCGGGAGCTGTGTCCTGCAGGATCGGGGCGGAGGGATGGGTTTCAAGCCCTGTTGAGCGTGCTGAGCATGTCCATGAGCAGCATGGCCCCTGGCCCACCCACCCCCCCCGCCATGTCAATATTGCTACTGCTCGTTAAGGAGTGAATTCTGGTGATGCCACTGTGTTCCCTCCCTCAGTGACCCGTAGAGATACGGTGGGGTGCCATGTGCTTATATGTGTTTAACATAGATGTATGTAAAAAGCCAGTCTTCCTGCCCTCTGTAGAGAGAGTCCTCTTCAGCTGGTCAGGAGACGGTTACAGTGATGTGTTCTACGTCAGTGCTGATAAACAAAACAGAATAAACGTTGTTTTGAGTTGGTGGAGAGTGGATGATAATTATCATTAGGACCAGTAAGATCTCGATGCCAAGTGTTGTCTGTAGCTGGGTGAGATAGTCATTGTAGGTCCCTTTGATCCAAATTAATCTGTAAACAATCAGTATGAGACTGATAATTACTTAGAATTGTCATTAAGGATCTAGTAAGAGGTACACAATGAAATGCAGCTAACTGAGGTTAGCCTCAAAACCGAAAGTAGCGAGTGCCGGTGGGGCAGAAGCCAACTTTGGGAACCTGGAGGATTAGAAGTAGGTTCTTGAGGTGTCAAAATAACCCTCAGCCCAAAGGGGTGTAGCCTGGAGGGGTGGAAAGGTAGCACAGATCTGAAGTCAAGCTGTAAAGAGATGGAGACATCCCATTGCATTAGTGTTGGTATTTTTTCATACCTGAGCATGCAGTGGGGTTGTGTTTAAGGTGAGGAGGTTCAGTAGTAGGACCTGCTCAGCCGATGCACGCTCGTGTGAGCGCTGCGCTGTTGCCTGACGCACCTTGGGGAGGGTGTGCAGAATTCCCCAGCAGGAGCCAGTGTCCTCTCCCTGGGTGAGAGCTGGGGAAGCACTGGGCTGCCCTCGGGAGAGGGGAAAGGCCCTTTTGGGCAACTGATGAGAGAAGCACCTTTTCCTCCTGATCACTGGCAGCCCCTTGACAAAGCAGCCAGCGGTTTTCACGCGGTGGGGAGAGCGGCTGGAAAAGGGCCTGGTTATAAAATCGTTGGTGGAATAGATGATGAAAAAATCCCTGTGTTTGGTGGGAGCTTTGCTCCCGTTCACCTTGGATCAGGACCCACGAGGGTCTGGGGTGGGTGGGGAGAGGCTGAGGTGTTCCTGAGTCGCTGCTCAGATTTACCTGCCTGGTCGTGGATGCTGAGACCGGACCCACTGGCTCTGGCGTGGCTTTACTGGTGTCCAGCTTTGGGGCAGTTTTCCTCCAGGTCCCTGCCTGCTGCCGCCTGCCTCTGCCACACTGGCAGTGGCGTGTGCTTTGCCTCAGCTGTCTGAAATGTGTGGTGGCTAAGAAATGGTTAATAAATTTTATAGATTCCTTTAATTTACTAGAAAATACACGAACCCTGTGTGAATAATTTGTTGGTTTTCAACCATCTTGAGGTAAATGAAAATAAATACTGTGTGCTCATCATCAGAGGCCTTCAAAGAACTTTAAAAACCAAAAATCTACGTTTTCTGTATAGTAACCAGAAGAGAGAGAATTGCTACAACTTGGGGAGGCCCCAAGGTTGGTCTTTCTGCAGCCCCTCTGGCTCCATGCCCATGGGTCTGGCTGTGGGGCTGTTGGCCGAGTGGCTGGAGCTGGGGCAGGGGTCCTGCTCCCCAGCACTGTTGGTGACACCCATCCCGTCTGCCTGGGTATCTCCAGCGGCTGCAGGCTGGCTTTCTCCTGTGAGCAGGTAGTAATTCTGCTTCTAATTTTCCGCTGGCAGCTCGCGGGCAGGAGCACTTGTGTGCGTGTCCTTAGGAGCGTGAGGAATTAACTGCCGTCGAGGGGTCGGTGCTCAGCTGGAGCTCCCGCTGCCGGCTGGGTGCCCCACGGGGCACCCCATGTCCTCCTCTTGCTGTGGAGGAGCAGCAAAGTTTCTGTCACTTCTCTGTGTCTCGTTTGCGGACTCAGAGCTGTAGCTGCTGTAAGTTGTTGAGGCAGCGGTATTTATTCAGCTAATTATTTTAAATGAGAGGCATATGGGGCAGAGCTGCCCAGGGAGGTTTGCTTTGGGTTTTGGGGAGGATTTAGAGCAAGACCAACAGGAATGTCTGTGGTGAAAGGAGCCGGGCTGTTCTCTGTTTGCTTTTTTTTTTATTTTCATTTTGGCAGAGAAGGTGAGTTTTGGTACCGAACTCCAGCACCACGGGTCCCTGCGGACCTTGGTGCTACCGGGTGTGGGTGGAGCTGCAGCCTGGCGAGGGCTTGTCCGGCAGAGTTAACGAGACAATAAAACAAATACGCTTTATAGAGCATCATCTATCCTACCTCGCTCATTTGCAAATGAACATAAATGGGTTCATGTGAAACATGGCTAATAACTAAGATGCGGGAGGAAATTAATTAGAATTTATTTATAATTACACACCTAACTCGAACCTATTAGTTACACTATCTGTTTTTTAATTGCTTTCATTTTGTGAATTTCTGCAGACTTTTAAAAATGTGAGGGCGTTTAATTTAAACATTCTGTGAAGTTTTTACCTAGAAACACATGTTCAATCCAAATGGGGTAGTTTTTTGCAACTGGGAAATTACGTTTTGAAGAATTAAGCACTCGGTGCTTTAGATGCTTGCAGGCTGAAGCCCTGGGATAGAACTTAAGGTGTATAAAATCCTGGAAAAAGGGAAATAAATACAGGAATTTATTTCTGGATTGCCATCTCTCTCTGTGTATCTTTTCTATTTATTTTTATTTGTGTGTGTGCAAATGGTAAGGTTATACAAGGGATTGTACACATGCGATTCCTAACAAGTTTTGTTTTTCAAAACTTGATTTTGTTCCAAACTTCAGCAAACCCCTGAAGCCGATGGCTGCCTTCTTTGGGATTGAAACACATGTGTCGTTATAAAACACCGTCTGTGCCCGAGATGTGATTTGTTGTATTTCGTAAATCAAATTGCAGCCCGGTGATTCGCGTGCTCGTGGGTGCTCTCGAGGCCGGTTCTGAGGGCGCTGTCTGTGGGGGCTCTGCAGCGCCGGGAGCGGGAATCCGAACCTCTGGGGACTGCGTCACTGCCAGGGCCCCCGGTGTCAGTGGGTGTCACTGGGAACTGCTGGGCATTGACTGGTTTGGTGGTGTACAGGAGGGGTTTGGCCTTTGCCGTAGTCTAGCTTGGAAGACTCTTGCCCATCCTTGCCAGGCAGCCCCGTGGAGGCGATTGGGTTCTGCCTGTGGCTGTT
>NW_010424981.1:2054-5071 GCF_000710305.1 Buceros rhinoceros silvestris | reverse complement strand
GGGCGAGACCAGCCTCTGGGTGGTGGTGCTGGGAACCCGGCTCTGGGTTAGGAGACAAGACAGGGAGCCACCATTCCCCATCTGAGGTGTGTGATGGTGGGAGAAGCTTCTGCACTACAGAGCTGGAGTGATGCAGGAGTGAGTTGAGGTCTGCTTTCTGCTGGTTAAGGGGGTCTCCTGCACTGGTGTCTCTGGTTTTACATATAGAGTGTTTTGCGAGGACCAGTGTGTGTGAGATGTTTGCACTTTGCGGGAGCAGTGCAGGACTAAGTGAACCGTATTTCCTATCGCTTCGTGGAGTAGAAAGGACTTGGAGGTCGACGATCGCCACAGATCACTCCCTGTTCTTATTTTGTCTTGAGAAATTCTTTCCCAGCTTTGGTACTGGTCACATTTATTACCCAGCTGCAAAACCGAAATGACTGCTGCACAGGTCGGCAGGAAAGCGATTTCTCTGGACCAGGAGGTTTGGACGTGAAGATTGCCCACAGGCGTGAGGAGGGAAGGGTTGGGTGCCCCAGGCTGTAGGGTGGTGACGGTGGAGGGCTCGCTGCCAGCGCGGGGTTTGGTTTGACTCTCTTCCCTTTCCCCCATTAGCGGTTTGTTAGAAGGAAGATTTGGCTTCACAGGTGTCTCTAAGATCTGTGACTGCCGCTGTCACGCCGTTTTAGTTGTGCGTAGCACTGGCTGCTTTGTTCAGGCTGGTGTGCAGTCACAAGCGGTGGTGCCACCTGCTCCGCTGTACCCCAACGGGTTGCCTCAGTGGCAGCGCCATGTGTGCTCTCCTGGGCTGACAACCCTTCCTGACCTCTTAGATGTGCTTGTACCGAGGAGCAGCAGCACTTTTCTCTGCCGCTACTGTTCTTGTTCCCTGTGGTGGGAAATGCTCTGCAGGTCAGGGTAAGGTTTTACTTTCGAACAAGAAACTAAGGAAAAACATCTTTATTTTTTCCTGGGCTGAGTGATTTGGCGCTGTGGCACGGAGCAGCACGCAGTGTTTGGCCACTGCTCTTCTCACTGGGGGAACAGAAATGTTAGATCTTATTATAGATGGTGCTCTATTATCAGAATTTTTCCTCATAGATTTGCTCACACTGATAATTTCTAGATGTTCTTTAAAAGCAGAATAGAGATAGCATGAAAAATTACTCATACATTACATTTTATCCTGAAAAATAGGCTGGTCCCTGTCTGCTTACTGATATAATTAAAACTGGATTAGTTGGGTGGATTATAGAGTTTTCTGGAGTCATTAGGGAGTTTGTCTCTTGCAACACCCCATCCCTGAATTTAACTGTATTGCAGGCTGGCTTGTACCAGCGAGGTCGGTCTGTGTTGTGTTCTTAAATCTCTCCTGGTTTCTGATCTGCACATGTGTGTGGTGGTAGTTGTGTCTTACAGGACCTGAGGATGAGTTTAAATCCTCCAGATCTGAATTCAGTAGTGAAGCCAGCCCAAGGTGTGAGCAGGGGGGCTGGCAGGTACACCGCTGTGGTTTGAGTGACACAGGAGTAACACCAGCACGTGCTGCTCTGTGCTCCTGGACTTCGTCTTGGACTTCTGGGCAGAAGGAAGGGGTCAGACCAGCTCTTAGACCAACCCCACCAGGAGGTACTGGGCAGCCACTTCTAAACCAGTGGGACCACTAGTGAAAAGTCCAGTCTAACCAGAGAGTCTGGTTAGAGCAGGTGACCATCTTGGGCCTGTATCACTCTTCAATGTCCCCCTTACCCTCCACGGGAGGAGCGGGGCTGGTGTTGAGTAAGGCTGTGTTGTGATGTGTAAAATACCGAGGGTTCTGGAGGGAATCTGGTCTTACCGGTGAGGAACAAACAACCAAATATACCCTCATCAAATAGCGGTGTTCACAAGGTTAGCCTGGTTCCTGTGGCAGAGTTGGGGAGGGAACAGTCATGACCTAAAAATGCTTTAACGTTTCAGGGCCAAAAGATACTGAGATAGCGATTTACTTACACCATCACAGTGCTGAAGATGCTCAGCAGCTACACCAAATAAAAAGATGAGTTGTATTAATCACCACAATATCCACAAATGTCATGTTTGCCACCAAAGTGAATTTTAGATTAACCTATCAGCAAAAATCAAACCATAATTCATTAACCAGTACGTTTAAAACGTGTGTATCCGCAGTTAAAACTGCAGTATCTATTGCTTCACCGATGTTTAAAAAATAAGCCTTTTTACTGAGACAGTTTCGGCAGGGCTGAAGACAAGAGCCTGGCACACACAGCGCTTTCTTGTTTTTGAAGGAATTCAAGCGCAGAGTCGGAATGCTCTGTGCGACGTGAGCTGTTGTGTATGACCAACATGCTCGGAGACTTTTCTTGGACAAAATCGTATAGAGGAGTCTCTGCAAAGGAGTTCCTGTGTTCTGACACTGCAAACATAGCTTAATATCAGCTCGTCAATAAGACATTACGCCTTCTGCATGACACAAAGCCCAGCAGCATAGACTGGAATTACGACGTGCGCTGGATGGGCAACACGCTTCCCTCGCTGCTGCGTGGCCATATTTAGTACGATTAGAAAGGGCGGGGAAGAATTATTGGTGATTCTTGGGAGCAATTTGAAAGCTGAATTCTGAGCCTGCATCTTGTCCACCAGAGATATTTATAGTGAAATCATAATGAGGAGGTTCCCCTCGCTTTCACTGTTCAATGAGAGCGTAATTTATGGATCTGGCAATCCTACCCCTGGATAATGTGAAGACTAACATAATGCTCAGCTGAGTAACTCCGCACTCCTAAAGTTTATTAGAGTGTGTAACAGCAGCAGCAGGGCTGGTGTAATGAAACGCCACACACAGCCACTTGGAGGTAGGATGTCTTACTACAGACCCGCTATGAGATGAGGTTGGCAATCCTCACTGCTGAGGGCCAACCCTTCCAGGGAGGGGTCCAGGGATGTGTGCAAGGAAACCTCCAGCTGGGGTGAGCTCAGAGACAAACCATAAAAAAAAAAAAAAAAGAATTGTCATGTCATCTCCTCAGCCGGGC
>NW_010424981.1:1278-2029 GCF_000710305.1 Buceros rhinoceros silvestris | reverse complement strand
GGGGTCCAGGGATGTGGGCAAGGAAACCTCCAGCTGGGGTGAGCTCAGAAACAAACCATAAAAAAAAAAAAAAAAAGAATTGTCATGTCATCTACTCAGCCGGGCGAAATTCCTGGTATTGGCAAGTGACCTTTTCTTTTTTCATCCAGATCATAGAAGCATTTGGGTTGGAGAGTCCAGCCATGGTGATGCCCTAGTGCAGAGATGGGAACTTGCTGGGTGGGTGGGCTGGCTGTCAGCATTGCCCAGCAGCATGGACAGCTGCTCCCGCACCCTCGGTGTCCCCAGTACCGTGGTCACCCATCTGCACCCCTTCCTGTTTCAACGCCCCAGCTGCTCCCCAGCAGCTCACGGGCAGGACTGCTCTGTGCTGGTCCTCAGCTGGTGAGAAGGAGATCTCCTCGTGATTGGGAATGTTGAGGTCTCTCAAGTATCCCAAAGCCTATTTCACAGCCAGGAAGGTCCATGACGGGTGATAGTAGCCCATGCTGATGTAAGCGAGGTGGTCAGTGTGGCTTCTGGGGACACAGAGCACCTGCTGTTCGTTTCTGAGAGGCTGTCAAGGAAAATTGAAGGCTTTAAGTATATGACCTTTTGCAGGAATTACTTCAACAATAGCTTATGCTGCTGTGTCGACTGCAGTTGCCGTTATAACAATGAATTTCACTTTGAGAATGCAAATTGAGTTCCTAATTGTGCGATTTAATCCAGGCTGTGCTGGGCAGTCATCTCCCAAGAGTTTTGTTCCTGC
>NW_010424981.1:0-1162 GCF_000710305.1 Buceros rhinoceros silvestris | reverse complement strand
CATTTGAGATTCCTGCCAGTGTCAAACGAACAGTTCCAAAGTTGAAAATGTGGAGAGAAAAAGGAGAAATGGTTACACTTAATGAAAGCAACTGTGGCACGGGAAGAGAGAGGCCCCAAACATAGCTAGACAGTTTCTGAGATAACAGGTCCAGATTTTCCTGGGGCTGTCCTAAGGGCACCTGGAGAAAGAACGGAAGTTCTCACCCACGTACCTGGTGTTATGGCCACAGGTGCTGATGGGGAAAGGACTCACGCCCTTTCACGCTCATGCCAGTGACGCAGGCTGTGCACCTCTACAAATAAGAGTTTTAATAACCTTTACGACAAATACTGGCCTATTTTCTGCCTCTTTTTTTTTCATTTTGGTTCTGAAAAAATACCCCTAAACCCCTACAACTCTGTGCACACTCCAGAAAGCTCCCTGCGATTATCAGGGTGAGAAAGACAAATTGCACTAGTTAAAGATCAAGAAACCAACCCCCAAACCAGTCAAGTACAGTGGAAAGAAACCCCAACCCAAACAGTGTGACAGACGGGGGTGGCCTCAGGAGCCCCTTTGAGCGGGGAGCACTAAGTCAGCTTGTAACTGCCCCAGGAGGAGTTTGGAAGGGTTTTGCAAACCAAGTGCTAACTCTTGGGTCCTGCCGTTGCCACCGTGGGCATTGGTAGACATCATGGTGCCCCATCAAGGGCCGGGGCTCACACCCCTAGGTGAAGCTGTGTGGTTAACCGAGCATCACCTGGGAGCAGGAGGAGCTGGTGGAATTTCCGTGTGTTTTTACAGCCCAAGTACATGATTGCTTTTGACTTCTCAAGAGCCTGATTTGGCTAATGAGTGCAAATTCGGAGCTACTTTTGCCCGTCAGAAGGCATCACCGAATTGCAGTGTTATGCCCTTTGGGGCAATGTAGAGCCAGGCTCTCTTACAGATTAATGAACCCTGGCTTACAAAGATTAATTTCTGAATCTTTGTTGTCTGTTTGTATGAAGTCACACTCGCAACGGCTGCTTTGGAGCAGAATGTGTGTGTAAGGCTGAATTTAAACGTGAGACGCCAAGGAAAATTAACTTCCTGTGGCACCAGGTTGTAATTTCGGTCCTGACAGTGAATCCTGTAGGAATGGGAAACGTTGAGACGCGAGACATCCTCTGCTGCTGAG
>NW_010424980.1:56182-57138 GCF_000710305.1 Buceros rhinoceros silvestris | reverse complement strand
GGGTTGGAAGGGGGTGGTGGGGGAGGGAGAGGACATCCATTATATTGGAAGTGAATTACAAAGCGTTTCCTTTTTCTTTCTTACTTCCTTTTTCTTTTTTTTAAATGATACTTTCAGTGTTTAGGCAAAGTTGACTTTCAGTGACAAACCTTTGTTTCATAAGCTGTAATTATTTGGCTTCTATACAGATTTATGTGGATGTAGCTGGTCTAATGTAACGGGTTTCAGATGCTTGTTAATTTCTATTCATTGTCTTTAATCAGTTTGTGATATCCTGTAGACAAAATTTGAAGCATGTTTCCATTTAAAAGTATTGATGTTGAAGTTGATTTAAAGAGGGATGAAGTAGTTCGGTGCAGTATACCAGTTTTTGGTTTCTTGTGGTTTTGCAACCCTTTTGTTTTCCAGTTGATTTAAAAATGGTATTTCCTTTGTCTAAAGGCCAGATGTGTGACAAAATTAACAAAGTGATTATCTGTGCTTTTTATTAAGCATACAAAATAAGTGCATAGTGATAATATTATTTAATCTTTCTTATAGTTCTTGGTGTTGCTTGTTTCAAAATAGTTCTGGACAGTGTGAATTATTATGTATTGACTTTGTCCCTTTAGTGTTTACATTAACGTTAATTTTCTACTAATCTATAATTAAATATCCTCTGTTTTAATTATAGCAGACTGCTTGAAAAATAATTATGCAGCAAAACATTTTAGCAGATTAATCTATATGTGGTAAAATTTTTTAATAACTTCAGAAACATTTTGGGTTAATTTACTTTCATCAAAACAAAGAAATACTGCTTTAAAAAGAATTACAGTGTTAGCCTTATATAATGGCAATACTGGGAACTGGTACCACGAGACGTTTGTAAAGCATTCCAGGAAGTGGGCAGCCTCTCCAATTTCTGTAAATTTATATCTGAGCTGTTCCTTTCGGAGGCGGGGGGGGGGGGGGGG
>NW_010424980.1:50905-56094 GCF_000710305.1 Buceros rhinoceros silvestris | reverse complement strand
GGGGGGGGGGTTGGTTTTTTTTTTAAATATATTCTGCATTTCTTGTTGTTTATTATCTAGCATACTGTCAGTTCATGTGGAATAAGTTGAAGTTGGTTAAAAATTTTTGTGTTATGGGCACAACAGGTTTTCTAGCCTTTTTGGAAGGTGTCTGGAAGAGGAAAGATTTGAAGAAAAATATTACATGTGTTTACTGGATAATTTAGACTGAAATACAGGTCTTTCTAAGATCAGTATTATTCTGTTTGCAATTTCGGCTTTATGTTTTGATAGGGTAGGGTTTTTTTAAGATCCAGTTAAGGTGTAATGGATGTCACATTGTATACTTCATGGTTATACCATGTTTATACTTTGAAGTTACAGTTGCAGTCTGTGTGATATTTATGTATCCTGATAGTTAAAGAGTTAGTTACAGATTTACAGTGTTTGTATTTCATCTGATATTAAAAACAAGTTGTTTTTTTTCTTTTTAATGGACACTGTGCAGTACTTTTTGTTTAAGTATGAATTACTTGGCATGTTTTGATACTTTCAAAACTAGTGTTCGTGGCGTATTTCTTCAAAATAGTGTTCTTCATTGCTCAAAAATTCTTGAATGTTTTGGATGTTTCTTAAGTTTAAACTACTTCCCATAGGCAAGGAAATCAGCAAAGTTACAGATGTTACATTTGTCATCTTAAAATGTTAACGAGAAGGCAAGGGCATCCCTACAAGCAACGTGCTTTTGTAGAAGTGTAGTTAAGAGTGCAGGATAGCATATTGGTATTTGCATTTTAGTAAGCTTTATGTTCCCTGTCAGGAGACTTTTATGTTACATATTGTAGCTTTTAAGTACTGGTCTACTGAGTCTGGAAGCTGAAGTGGTCCATTTTTTTAAGTGATGCATATGCACAGACTTAAAATTTTAATTCATGCCCTACTGACTTAATAATCAAACAAACACAGTGGGCAGCAATTTGGGATGAAGAAGAGAGAGAATATTATTGTATTTTAGTAGCTGAGGAATAGAGGTT
Organism: Buceros rhinoceros silvestris; assembly: GCF_000710305.1. NCBI lineage: Eukaryota > Metazoa > Chordata > Aves > Bucerotiformes > Bucerotidae > Buceros > Buceros rhinoceros. The sequence continues at coordinate 55,081 of NW_010424980.1, read as the reverse complement.
CTGATAAATTATTGAATTTTTGAAAGTGTGAAGAAAACCTGTGGGAAGGATGGGACACAATTGTTTTCCTTCAATTTCATTCCAGTCATTTAACCACTGAAATCCTTCCATTGATCCATTTGTGCATCATGATACTCATGGACTCTAGCTTTCAAATGTCTGTATAGGTACTCTCGGGTACTGTATGTGAAGAAGAAATAGATGATCTAAAGATTTTGTCTGTTCATAGTATTCAGATGTGCTTTCTGCTTGTGAAAAGCATGGCGCTCTGCCTCTTGCCAGCCTTTATAGCTCTTTGTTCACTGTAGCGGGTTGAGTGGACTTGGTAATTATGGAGGTAAGACTATCTGTAAATGTTGATACCATTTGAAGTAAGCGTTGAAAGTATCATCTAAAAGCTATGCCATATGTTTGTTACACCATTTTAGAAAACAGTAGATGTTTCATACTTGGATAACTCCGTGTGTGTAGAGCCATTTGTTTTTATTACGTTAGTAACATGATAGAAAATTAAGGAGAGTCATAGAAGATGTTTACAGCTATGAAGTGTTTTTTTACTGATTAATGTTTGTCACAAGACTTTCTAGTACCGGAATTACATGCTATAACCCACTGTTCTTTATCCCACTGAGAATTAGCAGACACGTTCTGTGGAGAAGTGTAAGCTTTGGTTTCCAGCCTTACAGATTAAGGAGTTAAACTTCAAGTTGATCTTGTGATTAGTGAACACATATTTTTCTTCTTGGTCCTCAACTGATACAATTTTTGTGTAATGGGAGGGATTTTGCAGTGTTTTCAACAGACTAAAAGGGAAGAAATTTTGTGTATTTGCAGTTTGAGAATACTAAAATAGTTGTGTAAAAACTAGTTACCACTGTAAGAGACTTAGATCAGCTTCTGGAGAGATGAACTAAGCAGATGGACTGTGAGTCTGAGGTGAATCCTTATCTGAGTTGGTGGAAGGTTTTAGTATTGGTTCAGGTAGTTACAGAAGCTGTATGGAGCCCTGCAGCACGCTGCCAGGATTTGTATAGATGTACCTGAGAGGATAATCTTGGTCCCTTACAGAACATTTTTGTTATGCGGAGAGAGAGGAACTGTGTTTGATACAGTCTAGTCTGAGTTTGTTGGACCAGGGAAGTTCTGTAAATCAAGATAAAATAATTTTTAATAATAATGATTATAATAGTATTTTATGTTTTCGATTTACAGATAAGCATATTAAAGAAACAGTTGTAGTAGTTGTAATTCCTCTTGTGGAAAGGTTGTTTTCAAGACTGGCCTATTTCAAGAGTAGCCTGTTCAAAGCTTGTTTTTAAGACTAGTTCTACTGATACTGTTAAAAGTAGTATAGGCCATTTGATAGTATGCTTGTGGATGTAAAATTGGATGAATGGTACATTTTTAAAACCAGCCTCTGTTTGTCAACATTTTGCTGTGGATCAGTATCATTCTAGATACTGAAAACTATTCTTTGTATCTAAAGAAAAATAGGAAGATGTTCTTTGTACTGTGTTAATGAATAAAAAGCCCCTTAAGCTTGTTTGGGAGTTGAAGAATATTCTTTTTAAGGTACTTTCACTTGACAGTATGAGAGGATGCATGGATTACTATCAGAGGTATTGTGACAAAATAACTTCCTTTATGGTTTTTGCATTTGCTGTGTAGCATTCATGGAAGCAGCTTGTTTAATTAAGATGTAGAATTAAGAGCTCGCTTACGATTTTGTAAAGGGAGTGACTGAAAGTATGTTATGAATTACAGCCAGAACGCTATGTGTCTACATATGAATTTCCTTTGTGGTAAGTGGTTGAATTAATTGTTGTTTGTTAAAATGGCTTTAAGTCATTTCCTTTTCTCACAGCAGTGTTTTGAGGATTATGATTCACTTCTCAATGTAGATTGGTTAAGTCTAAAGCAGATTGAATTGTGAATGTACTTTTTGTTAAATTTCTGCTTGCATTTTGAGAATTTAAAAATTCTGAATAATTTCAGGATATCCTTTTCAGCATTAGTCAAAAGATCCAGTGCAATGGCTTTTAAAGTAGAGCCAATAGGTTTCTCTTTTTTTGGTAGTATTGTGTTACTTCCATTGCAGTTACTATTTTAACTTTTTTTTTTAAGCATGTTTTCATTATCTTACCATTTGGAAAGTTACTTGCACAAGAATTTAGAGTAGAATAATGAAACGAAGGGTTTAGTTTTATGTGTTTTTCCTCTAGGTAATGGAATTTTACTTTTTCTCTGTTGCTTCTCATATGTGCTAGTGAAACCATTTTTGGGCCTGTCTGATGAATCAGGCTGGAGAACTGATTGGTATCAAAAATAATCTAGTGAATTTGAACTCATTATCTTGAAATAACCAAAGGTTAGTACTAAGACAATTAGATTCTAGAAAAGCAAACTTCAGCTTGCTCAGAGCTCAGCTGGGAGGGATTTCATGGGAAACTTCCACGTGGGATAAAGGAACTAGCGAGGGCTGGGAGTTTCTCAAGAATGCTCTCCTGGCAGCACAAAACCAGTTCATTCCTTTTAAAGGGAAGGGAAGAGAGTGGAGTAGGAGACCCTCTTGGCTTATCTGTGAGCTTCTGAGTCTGCTCAAAATGAAGAGAAGTATATCAGAGATGGAAAGGGAATTACAAGGACATTGCCAGACCTTGTAGCGATGTCGTTAGAAAAGCAAAAGCTCAACTTGAATCCAAATTGGCCGGAGATGTCAAAAACTACGAGAATGGGTTCTTCGGATTCGTAAACAAGAAGCAGAAACAAAAGGAGAATACTGACCCACTGTTAAACAGGAGAGGTGAATTAGTCACCAACAGCGCTGAAAAGGCAGAGGTTCTCAACAACTGCTCATTACCAGCAGTGTTGGGTCCCAGGGCTTGGGAACAAAAGTCCAGGTTGATGCAAACACAGACCCACCGTCAGAAGGAAGGGTTGTTGTGTGAACCATCACAGTTGTTATGTGAACCCTAGAGACTGATGAGCCCTGACAATATCCACTCTAGGGTGTTAAGAGAGCTGGCTGACGTCGTTGTGAGGCCACTCTCCATAATCTTCGAGAAATCATGGAGATCAAGGCACATCCCAGAAGACTGGAAGAAGGATAATGTCATCCCCCATTTACAAGAGGGGCTTAAAGGAGAAACCAGGAAATTACAGGCCTATCAGTCTTACTTCAGTCCCTGGCAAAGTTATGGGATGAATCCTCCTGGGGGTATTGCAAGTCAAATGAAGCATGTGACTGGGAAAAGCCAGCACAGATTTATTAAGGGCAAATTGTGCTTCACAAACCTGATCGTCTTCTGTGACAAAGTAACCTGCTTGGTTGATGTGGCGTGGTGAACATTGTCTACCTGGATTTCTCCAAAGCTTTCAGTATGGTTCCCCATGGCCACCTCCTAGAGAAACTGATATGTTACAGTCTAGACAAGTGGTCTGTGTGGTGGGTGGGAACTGGCTGTAAGGCTGCACGCAGGGGGTGGTGGCAAATAACTCCTTTTCAAACTGTCGATCTGCCACAAGTGGGGCCCCACAAGGATCGATAATTGGACCCAGTGCTGTTTTAGTGTCTTTGAGTGACGTGGATAATGGGATCAATTGTACCCTGATGAAGTTTGCCAGTGATACCAAATTGAGTGGAGAAGCAGACACTTCAGAAGGGAGAGCCACACTGCAGGAGTCCTGAATAGGTGGAAGAGTGGGCTAACAAGAATATTACAAAGTTTAACAAAGACAAATGTAAGGTCTGGCACCTGGGAAAGCGTAAACCAAGAGTGCAGCTCTACCCAGCTCTATCCCAAAGAGTGGGCTAACAAGTGGGTGAACTTGAGAAGTTCAACAAGGGCAAGTGTAAGGGCTTGTGCCTGGGAAAACATAATCCAGGAGTGCAGCACAGGCTGGAATCTACTCAGCTGGTGAGCAGCTCTGTGGAACGGTACCCGGGGATCAAGCTCAATATGAGTGAGCAGGATGCTGTAGCAGCAAGTAAAGCCAACAGGATGCTGTACTGCATCAATGCAGCCGTCACCATCAGAGTTAAAGGAGTCACTATCCCACTCTACTGAGTTCTTGTCAGGCCACATGTGGAATACTGTGTTTGGTTTTGGACCCTGCTATACAGAAAAAATGTTTTTAAGAACAAAGTAGTGTTTATGTGTTTTTTCTTAATTCAAA
>NW_010424980.1:31217-50794 GCF_000710305.1 Buceros rhinoceros silvestris | reverse complement strand
AGAGTGAGTATAGCTTTTACTTTTTATAATTCCTGAAAAAGAATCTAGTTCCAAACTGGTTTTGAATCAGAACAGTACATACTCCTCTATTCCTTGCTTAAGAGGTGGGGAAATAAATTTTTAAAATGTGCATGAAACCAAATCTCTAAGCATTAGATGGTATGAGATGCATGTCTGAGCCAGCATCTTCTGACATCTTTATGAAAACCTTAAATACAACTTTAGCATAGGAGCACATATAGTTTAATTAGCAAGTTAAGTTTTTGTAGTGGTGTGCTTTCTTAACTGTAGTTACTAGGTGGAGGAAATTAAAAGACAAAAAGACTTCAATGCCTCTCCTGGTTATATGTGGGGAGGCTTTAGAAGTGTTTATGCTTATAGCAGAATTTATTTTTGTTGCCTAAGATGACATCACAGAGACCATCAGAGACCACGTTATCTAATGAGCAGAGTAAGGTCTCATTTTCAATGTTAAAAGGGTTCTGTTAACTTAAGAGTTCATGTGTTCAGTGATTTATTAGTTTTTGCAGTTCTTTGGGATTTGTTATACACTGTCCATCTTTGCTGTATTGATGGCAAATTTATCTGTGTGTAGTCTCAATACAAGATTTAAAAAAAAAGTTTATTTTATATAAATAAATTGTAAAAAAGTATTAATGGTTGAATGGAACCTGAAGAGGAGAGGTTTGTTATGTTAAAGAAAAATGGAAAGGACAGCAATGGCTGTATTGCGGTATGGAAATCTGTCGTAGGGGAGATGGATGAATTTGAGACAGTTGGAAAAATTGTGAAAGGTTGTATATGGATTCCTTACATAATTGTGTACGGTAGGGGTGTGAGTTTTGTGTAGATGCCTGATCTTGAAGATGGTCTTCAGTTAGTCTGGCAATGTAGATGCGTTCCACACTGTATGAGGAAAAAGCTGTGGAACACCACGATCTGTTTGTTCCCCGCCAGTAAAAATGCTGTCATCTTAAGTTGTATTTTTCTTTATTAGTTGATTTTTCTTCCCCTGTGGCTGCTTGTTTTTTTTCTTTTGAATGGTAGGATGTTTTCCTGTAATGGCAGTTGCAAACCTGGAGCTTGCTTGCATTGTCGCCAAAAATTTGAGAACCATGATGACTCCGTTCTATCCAGTGAGAAAGGAATCTTTTGTACTACTTACTTTTAATTGCCAATTAAGCTAAGTCCTTGGTAGTTGGAAAGAATGGAATAGTATATGCCCTCCACTTCAGAACAGTATTTGCCACACGGATGTGGAGAACGATGGAAGGTGTGATTTTTATTATGAATTCTAGGTGAAAGTGACCTTCCTGAGAAAGTGATAATGGGTAGGAACACTCCTTTTGTGCAAGAAGTTCTAGGGATTCAGGAAACATGTGGTTCCTGTGGAACTGAGGAGAAACTCAGGACTTCTGTGCTGCTTGAGATAGCCTAGCAACACCACCTGCCCCTCCCAAGCTCTCTCTGGGTTTTGCCTGACTGCTCTGCTTCTGTTTCTGTCTTTGGTGATTAAAGGTATTTTAGATTGTCCAGACAAGCAGCAGCGATCTTCCAGAGTAAGCTTGTTGATATTCAGTGATTATTTTAACTTGTTCTAATTTTTATTTTTTTTAAGCAATGAGATTAGAGAGAAGCTTCCTTCATAGTGCAGCACTAGTTCCAATGCATTAGAACTTGTTCTAAAGATTCTTTAGCACAGGTAGGTAGGAATTCTCTGGAACTAGGAAACTGCCTCAAGAGAACTGGGTGAGCAGATAGGCATATTTACCAACTGAAACAGGAAAACAAGTTCCAACTACAGGTCATTTCACAACTTTTCCCTCAGGGCTTTCTCATTTCCACAACCAGAACTCAAAAATGGAACAAACTGATTCAAAGCAATTCATTAATTACTAGCTTCAGGTCTGCCAGGCTTCGGCTAGCTGGAAAGGAGAGTGAACACACTTCTGCTCCGATGACTTAATTTTCATGATTTTTCTGTAGTGTTTGAGAACCTTTCCAGATTTTTGACATATCATTACTGAAATCGAATAATTCATATTCTCTCATAAGCAAATTGCCTGTTTCACTTAGCACCTTGTTTGCCCATGATTACCCTTCCTAAATAAGAAAAATAATACTGAAGAGTAGTAGTTGCAGTACTTGTACATATTGGTACCTGAGTTTAAGAACTGTCGAAGTGTATTATCAAATTCAGATAATCTCTTTGTGTTTATGGTCGCACTTGGATCTCAGCTGGACAGCAGTCTCTGCTGCTATAGCTGTGCTGGCATTTTCTCCGCCTACACAGCGTGCACTGACAGAAGTTGCTCTGTTAGTATCATTGCACTGTCAGACTCAAAACTCATTAGAGCTGTCAACTGTTACCTTAGTTGGAGGGTTGAATGAAGGTGTGTGACTTTCTCTTACCCTAGTCTATGAGCAGACGTGATAGAGCTGATTTTTGTAAAACAGCACTGCTGTCTGTAGCTGGGGCTTTCATGTGCTGTTGTGATACTATTTCTATTAACATCAGCTTTCAGCATTTCCCATGTTTTGTAGAGAATGAAAAATTCCAACTGGCCTTAAATCTTATTGCAGGTGATGTAATTTAGAGCCCAGGTCAATGTGATCTTGCTATTTGTTGTTGCAAATGACCGTAAAAACTATATAATGTTGTATTGTATCATGATTGCACAAGATTTGACTACTTAGAACAGAATATTCTCTAGATGAAAACTACTCTGGAGTGATAGCTTTTAAGGAAAGAAATGTTTTTAGAGCCATTGCTTACAGTTCTTCAAAGCCTGCTTTCTGTCCACAAGTTAGATCTAAGTTCTTTACTCTGTTGGAGCTGCTGTATCAACTTACATTTTAAATATAAGCTACTATGTTTTTTCTTGTTTTTTAATTTGGTTTGGACAAAATACTGAAAAATGTTTTGTGGATTAAATCTACAATGTAGGAGGAATGACTAGTGTTACTTAGATGGCAGGTAGAAGAACATTATCAAACAACAGATACATTCTTAAGATGATGCGACATTTCTGTAACTTAATATTGCTTGTTAAATTGGTAATTCATTTCAGTAGAAGAGATTCATGTTTTGCTTTTAAATTAAAGAACAGACACTAAATGAGTAGGGCAGGTACCATATTGCCTCTCCTTCCGCATAAGGGAATTAAATTGCTACTTCTGAATAATTTTGGCTCTTACTGTAAAGGTGAGTTGTATTACTCCTTGAAATGCACATTAAAAATGAAATGTTGGGTTTTCCACCTTCATATCAAAATCTTGGCATTTGATTATCCCTTTGATTGGAGTTCTTGCTTTGCATGTAGAGCTTGAAGGAAGATTCCGTTAGCTTTGGGAGGAGACAGTGTTGAACTGCACTTGCTCAGTGGATTGAGCTGAAATGAGAGGTGAAGTTTCCATTGCCAAGTGGCATTTACTGCAGAAAAGTGCTCATGAAGTTGCACTTACATGTCTGTATAGATCTGTGTAAGTTGTCTTGTCTGTGGCTGGTTAGAAACAGTTAAAGCCGAAAGCTCTTTTGCTTGCGTAATGTTGGTCTCCTAACCTCTTCAGCAAGTTAACCAATGTATTTTTCTAATGTGTGTCCCTCATTGTTCCCCACCCCTAGCATTTTTATCTCTGCTTATCTTAAATTCTGCATGCACCTAGCCTCAAGCCATGTTAATGTTGTGATGTGTGAAGTGTCAGTCATAAATTTGCATGTAGTGATATGAAAGAATGAGGATGAGGGGGAGACACATGCTCATTAATTGTAGAAAAAATAGTTTCAAACAGTGTTTATTTTCAGTATTACTGATTAAATTCTCCACCTTTTTTAAGTCTTCTATTATGCTTTTCAATTAATATATGAAGTGATCTGCAAAAAGAACTTAATTGTGGTAATAGAACTTTTTAATATACGCATATATTTTTAGAATGATCCTCAGTAGTTTTCTCTTGAATGCTTTCATGCAAGTATTTAGTGTTTTATTTCTGCGCACGTTGCCTGCATTATCTGTGGGGAAGTACCTTTAATTTAGTATAATCTACTTTTATGCAGGCAGAATATAAAAGCCTTCAGTTTTCTACTAACGTTATGTCTGAGCTCTTACGGGTCTGAGTTATGTTTTGTGTTCTCAGTGAATGAAATGTTGAGTCCTCATACCCTATAAGCATCTATCTGATCAGAAGCTTTGTAGATATGGTTACCCAGAACTTCCTCCAGTGACCCGAATTGAACTGTCCTGTGAGACTTTGCCGTATGTAACAGGTGTAGGCCTTGGGAATAGATTTACGTTTACTGTCTGGAATGAAAAATAACAAAAAGTGTGTAATTGGAAGGGAAGGAAGGAGGAAAGGGCAGATGGATAACAGCAGACTAGGAGTAGTGGGAAGATTTCTAATGCAGGAAAGAGTAAGTAGCCAAATAATGTCTCTGGATGTGTCTCAGCAAGGTAGAGAAGACAGTCCAGATAAGCAGCAGGGGTCAGAAGTAGTGTATAGCTCAGGCCACATAATTAAATCAGGAAGTTACACGCTTATCTTCTTTCACATGTTTAAAACTACTATAACCAGTGGAAGGAGGATCCCCAAGATTTTGGAGAAGTAGCCCAAATTTGGGACATACGTATCCCTATTAATTATGCATTCTAAGTAGAGGCCTCTGAAATACGAAAGGTTTTGCTTCCATCAGGCTTTATGGCAGGTGAAGGAAAGGAGATCACAGGATGGAGAAGACTTGCAATGCTAAACTTGGGTTAAGAAGGACACCTTATAGCGTCTTTTGGTTTTTGGTCTTGAGGCGACACTGAATTGCAGACCTCCTCTTGTAGCAGAGTGGTATGTGGTATTTGCCTCACCTGCAAAAAACCTGTATGTCAGGTACAAACTGACCAGTTAGTTGCATTTGGCACATGAAATCTTGGAGTGGGTGAGTGCCAGTGATGGTAAATGAGGCATGGAAATGAACATGGAAATGAATGAGGCCACCTTTTCTTGGAGTTTTGAATGCACAACCCCTAAGACCCTTTAAACTATAGCAGAGTTTTTGGGAGAGGAGAGGAAGATTTTGAGAATTCCATAATATCCTTTAACTAGTGACGACTTTGTCACACGCAGTCACCTGGAATACAACTCCTCAGATTGTTGAAGTAAGAGAAGGGATTATTTCTTTTGTCCTTCAGCTCCTCTGCAAATTCAGTGTTAATAGCATTAAATTTTGGTTTATGCATTGAACTTTGTTCTGTGGTATCTTATGTCTTTCCAGGCTGGTCTAGCAAGACTTTTAAAACCAGGGAAAACATTATGCCTATGGACGTAATTTTAACTCTTGACTTCCATGAGTGACGCTCCCTCTTTTCAAGTCTGTGACGTGCATGTGCTTATTTTGCCACTGTCTGCAACTGAAGAGGAGCTGCCCATGGCATTCCTATGGTTCAGCCCTTAGGCTGCTTTCCAGGAAGACTCAGCTCTGCTTTTTTCTAAACTTCATTTTTTCTCATATCAGATGATCCCTACACCGACTTTGAGATTTGCATGACATCCTTGTCTTACACAATTGCTGATGGTCATACTGGCTTAGGTGTGCCTGGCTGCCTTCCTCTTGCCCGTACAAGGCAGTGGTAAATAAATCGTAGTGGTTTTCTTGAGGCACAGAAGTGTTCTTTCATTTGATTGTGCTAGCAGTCAGGCTCACGACATTTCTTAAGGGAAAGTTTCTGCATTTCAGGAGTACTAACATAAGTCATACTTTCTTGCTTAATACCTTGACAATAGAGTATAGCCACCCCTGATGCAGCAAGGGTACTGACAGCTGCTTCCCAGTGATTATTGTCAGATCTTTGTGGACAGAACTGCGGTTTCATGTATTTCCTGTTTTCAGAATGTTACTTAGTTGCTCTAAGCTTTCTGGAAGGCGTCACACAAGGATTCTACTTGCTAACAAACTACGTGTTAAATTTTGTTGACAAAGGTCTTTTCTTTTTCAACAAGCTAGAGCTACGTTTTCTATTTAAAAGGTATATTACATTTTTAGATAAACTTTAGAAAAATAATGATAGCGATATCATTATCCATAGCTTTTATTATAGTCACACAGCTGTGTCTTTAGACAATAATAGCTTTTTGGTAGTGAAAGCAAGTAGTAGCGTTAGGACTTCAGTACTGAAGATAGCACTTTTCAAATTTTAAAATACCATGCCAGACTTAGACTTGGGTTGATGAAAATGGTAATAAGTTTAGTTATTTGATTCTTGAGACCTGAACAAAAATGACAGCAAATCCAATGGTAATGCTGCGTTTGGCTGGATCTGCTTCTTCTTTTGTCATTTGCTTCTGATCTTCTTGATAACATTTCAGTTTTGGAGAGAAAAACTGGCATTCATGAGCCTTATGAGAACTAAGAACATTTGAAAACAATAGATGACAGTGGCTGTTTATTTTGGAAAAAACAGTAAGTCTGAGTGAGCCTATCAGCTAGATAAATGACGCAGCAGAAAGCAAATTGCATGCTTCTACACATGTGACTGTGGGTGGGATGGAGTGTCTGCAGAAAATAAAATGGTGCGAACAATTACTTGAAACATCCTGTTTTTAGAGCACTTGAGATGGTATCTTAGCATTCACAAAACATTTTTAAAAAGCCCTTTCTAATGTAGTCGCCATGATTCCTGAACACCTGTTTTTCTTGCAGCATATTATTGTTAGCTCTTGGGGTCAGAGAGCTGTCCATTCTTTTGGTACTATGCTATACGTAGCAACGAGTGTTGGGTATCAGACATCAAGTTACTTAGAGTTATATATGTAGTCTCATTTATGTTGGTGTTGGGGGTGTGTGTGAGTAATGTTTCTTTTTGTTTGCTGCCTCTTTAAATTGTTAACAGAAAGTTATTGATAACCATTTTTTTTTCTTCAAAGCCATTTTCATTTTCTTCTTAAAATTTTGGAGGCATATCACAGAATAAGTAATGCTGCTGATGTTTTATGAATACTCTATTTTACTGTTTCATTTTTCTTTTCTGGGAAGTTGCTGAACTAAAACTGTATTTCACATTTAGGAGAAAATTATTTCACAAGTGAGTTTTGAAAAGTGATTACCTTTGTGTAAGGGAAAGCTGGTTTGTATGAGGATGAGAAGCTTCGGTTATGTTAGGTGTTATTGACATACCTGCAGTGTTAGTACTCGTCTTGTTAAGAATAATGATGAAATTAAAGCCAAAATGCAACCTGAAAGACTATAATAGGTGGGTTTGATTCTTAATAAATTATCTGCTAAAAAAATTGCATTCCTTCATTAATTAAAATTGAGATTCTCTAGAGAGAATTCAGGCACTGAATCCCACATGTATTTATGTTGCTGAAGATGGCCAGATTTCAAATACTGTCTGTGGGTTTTGTGCCTGTAGTTATACTCTCCACTTACAGACAATGTGTGTTTGCCTCCTGTCTGGACAGCAGGCATGTGGCAGCTCAAAATCTTAAGAAGTTAGTTCGATCTTTTACCCACACTTTCTGAAATAATTTTATCCATAAGGGCTATGCCCTTGGTTTGACAATTCGGCTCTTTACAGTAAGTAATTGGTTTTAGTCTGATGCACTCAGAAATTGTTTTCAGAAGTCCTATGCAGAATCTTTTGGAGATAACACAAAAGAATACATAGTTTGACATGAAAGTTTCCAGCTGTTTTTGAAGGATGTCCCTTAATGATCCAGTCAGTTATGTCACAGATATAGATACACATAATGTCAATAGATTTATGAAAATTGTGTTCTTAAAAGTGATAAAAAAGTGTACTTAAAAATGCCCTTTTGTCTCTGCTGTTTCCATTGAAATGCGGTGTAAGATCCTAATTTTCGGAATTTTCAAATCCTTTTTTAATTTTTAGTCTAAATTTATACACGTTTGTTTGCCTGCCCACGTTGTTGAGCTGAAATAGCTCTTCTCTTTACCTGGTGTTTGTCCTGTTGGTACTTGTAGAAAATAGTCTATACTAGCTTTTGATTTGCTGTGCTAAATAATTTGAGCTGTTTTGACTTCATTTTGCAAGAGAGACTCTTCTTCTTTCCTCTTATCCCTGCAGTTCTTCTATAAATTTAGTAAATTTATCTTTTCTGAACACAAGGAAATTAGATAGAATGCTGTAGATCAAATCTGCTGAGATGTTATTTCTGAGTTTAGAACAGGTTGTTAAGACTTTTCTTTTTGCAAGAGCTTGGAAGGATCGGCTGAAAATACCAGGAAGCAAATTCAGAACAAATGGAGGACGGTTCCATGCAGTTAAACTGTGGAACTGCTTGCTGCTGAATATTGTTAATGTTAAATGAGTGGACATGGCTTTAAGCAGTGGTGGGGCAAATTAATGAAGGCGAAATCCATTAAGAGCTGTTAAGAACAGCAGTACCATCTATGCCCAGGAAGTTTCTGGATTTAAATTGCTGCAGTCTGGGAAAGTATTAGAAAAAAATGTTGTATGCTAATGTATTCTTTTGCATTTTTTTCAGTAATGTAACTACATGTGAAAGCTGTGCTAATCTTTTATTATTGCCATTTTAGTACATGTGCTATTGAAGTGATTACGAAGATAGGATGCTGTAGTAGACTGTCTATTGGTCTGACTGACCATGGGCATCTTATATTATCTTTGTTAGAAATTTATCCTCTGTTGAACTCTGGAATCATTTATGCTTTTTTTCATCTACCTTATGTTGGCAGCATATACTCATCTTAGTTTGTTGTCTCATAATCCAATAATTAATGTACCTGAGGTTTTTCTGAGTAATTTTAATAAGCCTGTTGCAGAGTTCAGGATATTACATGGCTGTATAATATTTTACTACTACATGCCACCTAGATTACCTTTGAAAAATCCATCTGTGGCGTGCCGATGGATACATCTTTGGGTTGCTGTGTCCTCATCTCACTTATAGTTGATAGACCTAAAATAATGCTGTAAATTCAGTCCAAAGGCCAATATCATATGACTGCAACTCGTGGAGATAATGATAGGCTGCCAATAGGCTACCACCAATAAGTGTACTTAATATTACAGCAGTTCACCTTTTATGTTGAATTTTGTGTTGCTTGGACAGTATTAAATACCTGTGAAAATGGATTTTAGGTGGAGCTTGGTCTGGCTCACAGGAAAAATGAAAGGATGTTGAACTGTATGTGAAACAAGTGGAGGAGACTGTGATACAGAGTCTCAAATCTCATTGTATTCCTACACAGAAAGAAGAAATTTGGTCAAATTTATGCCTGATGCATGTTGTGCAGTGCACTGTACTGTTAAACATTATGGCAGTAAGGAGAATAGAAGTTCTGCTCCTTTAAATCTGCCTGCGTCTGAGAGAGACTAGCATAAATTTAGCAGCCAAGTCTTTACATCTGGAGAGGCAGGGAAATAAAATTAACAAGAGCTGCAAACTTGATTTTAATATTTCACAAAGACTCAGGTTTTCAAGTTATCTCACAGTAAAAAAGTTTCAAACATATTTTTAGTATACTGTATTTTTTTTTCTTCTTAGCATAAATTAAGTCAGGTTTGTAGTGTGTGTGGTGGTTTGTTTTTTTTTTTTTTTGTCCTGCTAGCCTGCAGATACACTAAGAAAAAATTCAAATCTTACGTCTACAACTTCAGATGTGTTTTCCTCTGTCTGTGGTCTGGTTCTGGGGCTTACTGTCATCTCCTTGACTTACTTGGATGCCTCCTGGTTCTGCCTTTTCTGCAGGGCTGGGCCTTATTGTCTTCAGCTGTCAAAGACTTCACTTAAGGAGCTCTTCCACCTGATGAGCATGTGGAGAGGAAGGAGCTCGATGATCTTTAAGATCCCTTCCAACTCAAACTATGTTCTGTGATTCTAAGGAACAACAGATGAGAGGAAGTCCCTCTGTCTGCAGTGCACTGCCCTCAGCACACTGCCCTCACCACACCACATCCCCCCGGTCGGTGTTGCCTGGCCCTGACTGTGCTGGCTGGGGGAGGTTGTTCTCTTGTAGCTATATGCAGCTAACTGGCCAAAAAGTTGAAAGCATTTGCAGCCTTTCCACGCACTGAACAGCAGCACAGACCTTGCTAGTTAGGAGTTTTTTGCCTGTAAGAGAATGAGATGCCAATTCTCCATCTGTGGCCTAAAGACAACATAAATAATCTCTCTTGCATGTGCAAGTATTATTCATGTTTTCAAGCTTAAGCATAAAGCTTAAATACCTCCTGCTGCTTGCACAGGACAGGCCACAGGTGGACCAGAATGATGAGGTTTGCATTTTTGGGGGTATAAATAAAATCTGTTATTGCAGAAAGCAATGAAAAATGAACCTTTTGTACTACAGTTGACACTTTAAAATAAAGGGATTAAAAAGATTGACATTTGGGTCTGACTTGCATGTTACCCTTTGCCTTTTATGATTGCTTGAAAATGCCTTTAATTTAAATTTTATTCATTTTAAAATGTTCTTAAACTCGCTCACCTTTGTATTTTTTCATCCTCCCCAAACATTCTCTACAGAGGGCTAATCACTTGTTCTCTGAGTGACTGACATGATTGAAGTGATGATTATGTGGAGATGCTATGTATTGGGTGAGTAATAATGGGGAGGCTGTTGCGCTGCCAGATGGAGTAGGGATGGAATGATAACACAGTGAAGAGGGTGCTGTCGTTCAGGGCTTGAGTAAATTGTGATCTGCCTACTTTCCTTCTCTGCCGTTCTCCCCTGATGAAAGTTTCATCTCTCACTTGCGCATTCCCTCTCGCTCACTCCTTTATTCTCTCTGAGCTTTTATTTGCTGCTTCTGTGGTTGTGCCCAATGTGCTCTGCAGAACTTTCTTTATTCAGTGTCTGACTGTCGTCCTTGGTTCATACATTTTTGTTTTATTTTGCTGTTTTCCTTATTCCCTCTCTAGGGGAATTGCTTATTCATGGTGACTTACTGTTTTGACAGGGATTTTTCTACAGCGTGTGATGGGGGTTTTATGTATATGTGTTAATGAAGGCAAATGTCCAAGTGTGCATCTTTCCACATAGCCTGTGTTGATGACATACTTCTTCTAATAATGATTAGTTCTACTCTTTGGGACTCGTACTTGAAAAAAATCCAGTCTTTGGAAATAAGTTCTTCTTGTATTGTGAAGTGTTCTTGTTGACTTCAGTTCTCACATTGGTGTATTCTGGCAATTTAATGATATTCTGTGATCAGACCAGTGAGTTATTTGAAGGTGAATTTAACCTTTAAACAGAGGTAGATTACATTAGCTACAGTGAAATGGGAGACATAGGCATTTCCCGTTCATCCAGAACCCTAAAAAGGAAGATGGTCAACTTTTTAGTGTTAAGTTTCTTTTTAATTAAAAACTTGAGTGATTTTGTGCCCTGGGTCGTTACATCATCACATTTTTGCAGCCTGAAGTTGTTTCAATTTTGGAAACTGTTGCCTGCAAAACTGATGAAGTTCTTCTAGGGTTTTGTGTTAACGTATGCTTGAAATTGATGTCTGGCCCTGTAAACTGTGTAGGAATTGATCCTTCACCTAAAGGCCTGAGTCACTACAGCTTCATTTGAAGATACTTAGCAAAACACCTCATCTTCTGTGGAGAGTGAATCCTGTGGAGTACAGCATGTTCATCATACATAAAAGCTTCTCAAATGTCTGAAATTAATATAATTCAGTTGTTTCTATCATTGCTTCATTTTAAATGCAAACCCTACAGTACTCTGTCATAAGGAGATCTTCAAAGGTATTTTGTGTATGGATTGCATACACATGCTAGTTTATGAATGGTGCTGGTAGCCTTTGAACTTCCGGATGTTAAATGAAATACTGCACATCTGCACCACAGTATTTTGGAATACTTTGTCTCATTTCAAATCTCTGATGGAGTTTGCACCTCAGCAGGTTCATAAAATGCCTTCTGACAGCTTGATTGTTTAAAGTGTTGTTTTTTTTTTTTTAATTTTCTCTCTAATTCTGAGAGTCAAGCAGTATTTTTAGTGCCTAAAAGTACTGATTTAGTCACTCCGAAAGGTAGTATGGGTGCAACACAGGATAAATTCCAGGTTAAAGATTTGTGATCCATACAGTGAAATTCCACTTATATTACTAACTTTTTTAGGCATTTTTTAAGAAGTAAATTGGCTATTTTCTGTGAAGTTTGATTACATTTGAAAATGTAATCAACAGTGTAAATGTAGTAAATTTGTGTAAGTTTTTCCTTTTTTTTTTTTTTAAACCTGAGAGGTTTAGCTATTTTAGAGGATTGGCCTTTAGAGATAAGTATGTTGGGAATGTGTATTGCTTTTCCTAAAGCATAATGGCTCATTTTTGAGGCAGTTCTGTGATAAACTTTTAAAATGCTGTAGTTAATGTGGTTTGAAGATGAGGATGCCAATTTTTTTTTATTTTCAGTTATTTCATAATTTTTAACCTATGCTGTTAACATTTAATTCGAATACAACTTTAGAGTTACATATTAAGGAACTAGGTGTGACTGACTGTAGAAGCCATGTTACTGAGCACTGTTCTGTGCATGGTTGGAATTGGTGGCGACTTCCTCACGAATATTGGAGTATTGTGCACTAAGTAGTCACAGTATGTGGTAACTTAAAGCTAGGTCCAACAGGATTGATTATTTTAGCTTTTCCAGCAGAGTAGAAAAGAGTATTTGCAAATCATTCCGTTGGGTGGAATAGCAGTATGGCAGAATTGGGAAGAACTCGTAATTTAGGCTATGCTTGTTAGTGTTCAACCAAGACAGAGAACTGTATGGCCCCAAACTCATCAGCATCTTCCTCTAATGGATTGTTTTTTTCTTTATCCAGTTGTTTGTTTTAAATCACAAAATCCACCTTGTCTACACAGGGTCATACCATAGTTGAGGCTGGGGAAAGGATAGGTTGGAACCAAATTCTCTGTGTGTAGGTGGAAGCTTAGTCTCTGTCATTCTGCCTCTGACCTGCTGTGAATTGTTGAGTTGGCTTCTGGTGTAAAAGTGAGGTTGACTCTAGAATCTGATATTTCAGGCACTTGCTATGAGTATGGCAACTCAGTTTTAAATCTTTGTTTCAAATTAGGCAAAGCCTGGAATCCTTTCATATCCTAGATGAATGTCTATATTAGAAGGCTTTAATGGGTTTTGGTGAATTTTTTGTGCATTCCTCCCTCCAGCAGAATTGGTTTCTGACCTGCTGTGTCCTTTCAAGCAGGGAAATTCGAGTTCAGTTGTGTCCTTGAAAATACATAGAGATACATGGAAAGTTGACATTAAGCTTGATGCATGCATGTTTTTCTGCTTTGTGTTTGTTAATGTCCATCTTTATATTGGATGTGAAATTGGATAGGGCTTGGGAAGCATTATTCAAGAAGCTACAGGGGAATGTTAATGAGAACAGTCTGTGTTGACAGTCCTATGGCTGTTTAACCCGTAGCTACAGGGTTCTTCAGGATGTGCTCCCTGTGAAAATGCAGTAGGAAGTTCTACTTGTCAGAAGACTGCCAGTTCCTGAGCAATGTTGAGTGTATTGTCATTTTCCTTGGTATTTAGTGCATATTATGATGCAAATGCACACTAGTAGCTGAAATAATTTGGACTTGCACTTCGTAATGCCCTTTGTAGTTTCAATTCTGAAATCTGTATGAATGTACCCCCCACACCCGTTATTGCTACATAGCACAAGTAGACGTTCTTTCTTTTCTGCCATGAGGTGTACACCAGCTCTTCCACTCAGAAGTGGTGCTGATTGTTAGTTGAGTGACTGTATCCAGAGGACTCTCTTCCTCTTATTTCCTCATGGCAATTTTTTTTTCATTCAGACTGCCACATGAAGTGGCAAAGGTGAGGTTAAGGCTGAGTATTTGCAGGCATTATCAGAGAAGAGTTACAGCTCTTGATGTGAATTATTATGGTACTTTTACGGTACTTTTCAAGGGGTTTACTGGCCCTGAAGTTCTTCTCCAAAATGTTGGCGTTTTTTATGCAAGCTGGTATTCCTGCACGTTTGGTTATGTTCGGTGTTGCTCACTATACACATCAGCGGCATCCCCATTGTCTGAGCGTAATTAAGCACCCGCAAGAGGAGTATATATGCATTACAGTGGAAAAAGAAGCATGACAATGTGGAGTGGTACCTGTATGTGAGATTTTGGTGATGTGTTGGAAAATCTTTGTGGGGCAGCCTTTCTGGTATACTGACTATGCTCACTTTTGAAGTACCAGCATTCTGACACTGTGAAATAATGGTATTTCAGTATTTGAAACCAAGTTTCTTCCATTTAGATATTTTTTTTAAAATCCTTTGTGTCTTAATATACCTTTACCAATTTTATGTCTCCTGTGATGCTGAAAACTCCATACTTACGTCCTTGTCAGCATTAGTTTTAAAACTTTCTTCGTAAACATTTCCTGAGCCGTTTTCATCTCCATTCTTCTAAAATAAATCTTTTTTATATTTTCAGACTAAGCTGCCAACAATATTTATTTCTGAAAATGGGGCCATCTCTGGTACTTGAACCCTTTTGGAACTAAAGTTTATACTGTGTAGGGTTTAGCAGAGCAATTGGTGTTAGTTTTTTAATGTTTTATAATAGTTGCTCTTCTATATCACCTTATATTCAAACAATAGATAGAAAATCAGGATAGAAAATCATTCTATTTAATCTGAAACCAAGTATTTTCACAAACATATGTGTTGTGTCAGTCTTCATAGACATTTTCCTATGAATATGGATGTACATTGTCTCTGTTTAATACATTTTTTTTCTAAGCTTCTTTATTCATTGCCTCATTGTCGTCAGCAGCCAGTGTTAGCTCCCAAAGACTTCTGTCCAGATCGGGAGATATTTGCATAGATAACAGTTAGTCAGATTTAAATGTCGGGGGTTTTTTCTTAAGTAAAACAGACAGGTATTACTGCAGACTCTGGCTTTAATTGGACTTTTTTTTCCCCTATGTTAATTTTAATTGTATTTCTAAAGTTATTTACCTAATGAAATTGAAAACAGCTATTTATTTGATGTATGATATCTTACTAAAATCTGTATGAAAATCTGTAGCCTCCCAGATACAACTGGTCTAACATCTTCAAAAAAAAGTTTATCAAAGTTAACTGTCTAAATGTTCTGAAGTATGAATTTGACATTCAATGTTAGTATAGTTAAGAATTGCTAGAATAAAACCAAATTCAGTAGTCTTAAATTTTAGTGTGTGGTGAACTCTTCACTAGAACAATTGTTATATTGTGGTGCTACAGTTCTACTTGAAATAGAATTATTGTGGTAAAAATAACAGGAAAATGTTCCTATAATCTCAGATAAAAATCAACGATTTCAATTGCCTGTGGAAAAATCTACTGCTTAAAATAAATTTACTACTGTGCAGGATTTGGAATGAAGAAATTCCATATAAAATTTGTCGTAATCTCCTGAGTCTACAGATTATGATGTTTTCTATATAGAAAGCATTTTGTTTGCTGATAGCTGAGAATTTGTTTTAATTTCCTCTATAATGTAGATGTGTCTGTACATACATACACATATGTATTTGTAAGTATATCTTACTGTTTTTAAAAGTAGTAACGCAGGGGTTGTATCCTAGAGGTGATCTCAGAATTAATGTGGAGTGATTCACTAAATTAACTCCAGTCAACAAATTTTTCATCAAATGCAATTGGTTATGGACACTGTTGGCTGAAAACGACTACCAAGCTGTATTTTTCCTGGAGTAGCCTGCACTATTATGTTTATATCTGTCTGATAGAAAAAACCACTTGCAAAGAATGTCTTATAGTTGATAGTAATTATTTGTTCTTCAGTGGTGATGAGTTGTTTGTTTTTTTTTTTTTTCCCCTCCACTAAAATGTGACTCTTCTCCATTCATCATTGATTTGCATATATTCTATTCTGTATTTTGTTCTGCAGTTCTGTGGCTTTTAACAGTATCCCTCGTTTTTCAATGATAATTGGCTTCAGGAAAAATAATTTCTTCAGTTACTGTTGTCTCCTCCATCAATTGTAGCATGTGATTTGGTGATACTAGTTGTCCACAGTATGTTTCTAAATTGTTAATTTTCTTTTTCATTTTGTTTCTTACTTTTTCTTCCATGTTTGTTTCTTATGGTGATAGCTTGCTTCTTTCACTCCAATCTATAGAACATTTTTGGTTTGTGCTGTTTACCTTTCAATTATTTTTCATGTTAATTTTAACTTGTAAGCGTTGCAATCCTGATCTTACTTAATGCTGTTAGCTGCTTCATCTCCTCTCTTCAACTTCCAGATTATACTGAAGATAGAACAAGTATTTTTTTCAAATGATGCCTACGGTAGATAAGTCCTAGACCACCATAGTGTTTTTTTTTAAAGAAAATCCATCCTGATTGTTATCATCAAGCCATGTGTGTAGCTGACATGTGCAAGTACTTTTTTTTTATTGCTTGCACTGTTTGTTCTTGTGTCCTGTTCCATGAAGCAGTAATCATAGGAAAATAAATTGGCCAAAATTAAAGATTCTTGAGAAATGCATGAGGAGGATCACCTTCCATTCTTCTATAGTACTTATTGTCCCTGAAGTGATAAGGAATTTGATCTTAAATAATATTGGCAGATTAACTTCCTGACATTCTAATATACCAGAAATTTTGCAAGAACAAACTTACTGAAGACCCCTGTTAAAGTTTTTCCTTCTCATGGCGTAAGTCATTTGGAGCACGAGCATGTTGTACTTTAACGCTCTTACTGAATGGTTACTGAGGTTTTTATATAATACAGTCCATATATGAAATACAAGGAGAGTAAACTTGTGCAGAGAGAAATTTTATAAGAGTATGAGCTTCACAAAGAGAGCATATAAAGCTTTGAAACCTGTAGTGGGAATCAATATTGAGCAAGAAAGTAGGGGGAGTTAAGAGTATTGTGCCATTCATAGATAATATGAGAGCCTTCAGTGGAGGATCTGCTGAATTAATGTAGGTTATCTTCAATCAAATAGGAATTGTATGCTTTTCTTTGCAGAAGTAAATGAGATGTTCTTTTAAGTCATCTACAGCCCAGGAGGTAGTGATTATCCAGGCAGTCAGACCTGTCTTTTTCTCCCTTCTTAGCTGAAGTGAGCCTTGTTCAGACTTCTGTTGTTGCAGAGCAGGAGCTAAAACTGAATCAAGAGGTTCTGAGAACAATAGCTGTTGTCAGTGTTATTAGAATATCTCGTGCATTGTGGTGAATTGTGGCATGGAAGAGAAGCCTTTCAGAACATCCTCTTTTGATACTGAGATGGGGAGACTGAGCGCAGCACACACATAAACATAACGCTTTTCCAGTCTGTAGATACCCCTCAGAATGACTGGTAGTAGATAGCATGGTCACCTCTTCAGTGTCCAGCCACTGTCTATGTATTTATTTTCTTTTCCAGAAGGGTAAAATATCCCTTAAGAGCTAATTAACATTTCATTTATAAGCATTAGTGTAGAATGTGTTTAATTTGTGAAGAGTCCACTGACACATGACATTTTTTTTAATGCTTCCAGTTATCATTACTTGCTTGCAAAGCCCGTCCATTTAGATTATTGCTTTCTAGAGAAACAAGGAAAAAGAGGCAGGAACTGTTTGTTTGTGTGTGCGTATGTTTTATCCACCGCCCTCCCAACCAACACGCATACACGCACCCCTGCCGAACTTGTGAGCTTCAAGGTTAGGAACATCTTGAGGGTTTGAATTTATCGTTTTACACTATATAGTCTGCATTAGAACTGTCTTTTTCTTGAACAGTTCATGTATTACCCAGTAAAATTCGAAGAATTTCTTTCACTGTACGTTACTGCCCAGCTGTTGCCATGCTAACAATTTATATTGCTATTTTTTTGTTGTTATGCAGTTGTCAGTAGGTTTTTTATGTTTTAAGTAAAAATTTGCTGACTCAGTACACTCCTCTGTTTTCGTATCATTAATATATTAAAGAATTAACATTTGGTCATGTCTGGCCTTTTAGTCCTGCTACTTTCATCTTAGCCAGTCATGCTTGTCATGAGTATGAAAGGGCATCATTACATCACCTTCTTTAGAAACTATTCAGAAAAGTGGTATTGATTTTCCTTTTTTTCTTTTTAGAGCAACTGTTTGATAGTAATTTGTGCTGTAAAATACAGATATTTGCAACCAGTGGTAATGATTAAGTTTTTTCTTCATATTACTTGAAGTAGAAATAACATTGTTCTTCCTTCTCCTTTATGAAGTAGAGCTGTAATATGTATCCATGATTTCTGCATACAGTATTTAGAATTCTGCTTTTATCTGTTGAATTTTATGGTTGAGGTTGTTTTTTTGGGGGGGGTTGTTTGTTTTTTTGTTATAGGATATTCCCAACTCTAGGGTCTTGTCTTCATGAAAAGACATCATGTTAATAGCCAAAACTGGCGTTTGCTTTATGGGTTTGGGTTGGTTTGGGTACTTTTTTTTGGAGAGAGGAAGGCAGTAGGGGGAATGCTTTTCTCACGACAGAGGGGAAAAAATTCCAGTTCCTTTCTATTTAGAATAATAAGTACTGAACATCCAGGGATTTGACAGTGCATTTTAAAGATGCTAATGGAATTATTTTTTACTTTTGTAGACACGTATAAATGCTTTGCTAGCTTTTTCCAAGTTGACAAATATGCTAAGCCTTTTTCTTCACTACATTGTATTTAAACGTTTCTGAAGAATAGGTGGCTGAATTTGTGAAATCAGAATGCCTCCAGTCACAAACTATGATGTTTTAAGAGGGAGGTTGTAACTGTCATGTTAGAAGTGTTGAGAATAGTATATTACTTCAGTTTACTTTTAATCAAGCAGGTGGCAAACAGCACGAGTATTGTGTTTTGGTTTGGCTTTGGTTTTTGGGGGGTCTTGGGTTTGGTTTTGGTTTTGGTGGGTTTTTTTTTTTGTATCATATAAACCTGCTTCTTCTCCTGCAGCCATTCCTGTATTTGTTTCCTGCATCTGCTCTGGTTGCCATACTGTGAAGCAGCCGTGGGTGATTATTTTGCCAAGTTCTTAAATTCTTCAGGTTTCCCTTTTATCTTCATGCAGCCTTGAACAAAGGGAAGGAAGCATGTGATGTGTAGCAATCTTCTTTTTCATTTCAGGGACTTTTTTGTCTTGTTAATTTGTCAATACTAGCAATTCTCAAGGCTGGCTTCACTGAGTGCGCTTATAAATCCATACAACGTGTAGAAATAATAATACCTAAAAACCTGAGGGGCTTTTAACTTCCTCAGAATTATTAGTGTCTCAGGATGATTTAAATTGGTTGCACAAGTGGTGCCATAGATGGCCTTTACAGTTACAGATCCACCGAAATTATATCTTTGATTATTCCTTCCAAAGAAACCATATGCAGATACCTGTAGTTGTGACCTCCCTCTTCAAAATGCTTTGCATCTCTTCATTCAACTAAGAGACAAATTTTTATCCATGCAGAAAAGTACTTGTTCCTTTCTAAAGCTGTTTGTGGAAGGGTTTGATGGGGAAGAAAGTTTCTTGACCAAAACCTAAGTTGGATAAATCAGCTTGTCTCGATGAATCTGCTCTAGCTACTAGGAGGAACAAGAGCTGTGTACTGGCCCG